>NW_022196898.1:92681252-92688557 GCF_008632895.1 Mastomys coucha
AGAGGCTTTTCCTAGAGTGTTAACTGCACACCACACTCACATTAGTGAGCATCTGTGAGTAGCAGTCTCTGGAATTAGAATCATTGATTTCAGTCCTAGTATCCCATGATTTCAGCCATGGTGTCCCTGTCGCTCGTGGCTGAAAGGTTTTATCTCTTTTTCTTAAATCTATAACACAGGAACAATAATGTCTATTTTATAGGGTTTTTTTCAAAAAGAGGTTGAACAAGGTGATATGAACTTAGTGTCTGGAGCATGCTCAGTGAATATGACAGGAATAGAATACCTTACATAGTTCATAACAGTAGGACAATATTTTCTATTTACAGTTTTAGAGATGGTTCTCACATAGGTAAGAATTTTCATCGTGTAAGCCTTAGAAGGCCAGTGTTCATTCATAATCCATTAGACTATCTACCACAATTACTTCTGCATATCTCCATTGCTTCAGACGTAAAATAATATCTACTTAAGAGATATCAAGCACAGGTAAAATACGTGCTATAAAAACAATCTTAGAGAGGAATAATCGCTGGCCAAAGGGGATGGGAAGGGGAACAGGAGAACAAAACTAAAACGAGAGAGAGGAGAAACTTTAAATTCTGTCCTCAGTCTGCTTTTCCCTGGGTCTGTTCTTTCTCCTGATTTTCCAGATTTTTAGGAGTTCTGGGGTTTCAGTATTTAACTGGAGGTGGTGCTTCAGAAGGTGGCAGACAAAAGGCAGTCTGCTGTCTCTTTACAGGCAGTAAGCTGGAAATGGATTATAGGTCACAGGACTCTAGAAAACCTATCACTCTTCTATTGCTGTTAGTGTATGGTGTTAAATAAGAGCAGTACACACACCTGGTTTTGCCTTTCTTCATTTAAGAGTCGCTTAAGACACATCCCCACCACCACCGCTACCAAAAAGAAAAAAAAAATACAAATAAACCCCGAGGAAACACATGAATGGATGAATGAACACCGATGAGTGTCTGGAGAGCTGGCTCAGTAACTAAGAGCACTGGATGCTTTCTCAGACGTCCAGGGTTTCGTTCCCGCACCCACATGGTGGCTCACAACCACCTGTAACTCCAGTTCCAGGAGATCAGCTGCCCTCTTCTGACCTCCATGGACATTGCTTATATGTGGTGCACAGAGATACACGCAGGCAAAACATTCATACACATAAACAGCTAAGTAAGTAGATAAAAATCTTTAAAACATCTGTGAAAGGGGATGCAAAAAATTAATACTGTTTTTACTCATTTTTCCAGCTATCCTGCAGCATATTTCCTCTCTAATGTCTTTTGAATCTCTATCAGCTTTCTTTGAGCAGAATGTATCTGAAGCCAAGAATAAAAAGTGTGTCAATTCCTAGTCATTTCACTGTCTCTACATTAGCATGTGCTGCTATGACAAAATTCCACTGACCAGATAGATGACTTATGAACGACAAAGCTTTATCTCTCCCCATCTAGGCTGAACATCTAAGACCCTCGTTAGGCCAGCCTGGATGATCTCTAAAGAGGGGTGTATTTAGGGCAGCAAACAGCTGCCTTACATTCTAGTGGGGTTCGGATAGGGTTACCCAGCTTTTGACATTTTCCTATAAGGGCCATTCAAGAGGGACTCCGCCATTTAACATAACTACCCACTAAGGGCTGGGCTATTCCTTCAACTACCAGGCCTGAGTGTTGGGCTTAGGGTTTCAATGTGTGAACATGAAAGAGAAAGTGAATGTTCAGTCCAAGCAACTTCCGGATCTGCTCTGTGAATCTGAGATAGACCCATGGCATTATAAAGGTATGCGTCCATTACGATCTACTTACTCAGCCAGACTCTCTATAAAGCTGTGTCTACCTTAGACAGAAATGACAGCACTAGACTCTCCATCCTACCTTTGTTATTAATGGTCAGTATCACACTTGGGGCCTTTATGTAATGGTTTTATTTATTTTTATTAAAACGTGTAGCTTAACTTATTCCCTTTAACTAATGATTTCAGTATGACACGTACCATGCTATACTCAATAAGTATGTGGGAAATTATTTTTTATTTTAATTTGGGTATTGTAAATACCAAGGATGTGTTCTTAGCTGTTCTCTGGATTTTGCCTATGTCTTATTTTTTGACTTTTCATTTCAGGGAATCCCAGGACTTGCTGGTAATATTGGCTCACCTGGCTACCCTGGCAGGCAGGTGCAGTGGCTATATTTACACTTCTCCTTCACATCCCTCTTCACATTGCATGGCATATTCTGATTTTGAGAGTAGTTATTCAAATGACGGATACGTTAGTTCTCCTTCATGGTGAATTACTTAGACAAACAATCAAAATCAAAGTTGTAAAAATTCTTCAAATATTGTACTGTAGACTGGTTTGCTGGACGTGGAAGCCTGGCTTTTAAATATATTTGATATATTTTTTGTGGTGGAATTTTTAAAGTTATGATGCCTGAGGGGCAAATAAGATCTTAACCGAGTGCCACACCAACGACTAAAATGAAGTGTGAAAGTGTCTCTACAACAAGTGTTATTTTTAATAACACACTTATAAAGGCATGGGAAACAATTGGCAGTTCTTTACACACCAATATGGAACGCTTTCATCTGACACGAATTCAGTTCATTGTACAGTTTTGAAAATCTGTTTCAAGCATTGTATTTCTATTTCCCTCCAACTTCCTTCCTGATTTCACATAAATTAATAAAGGATTTTCTTCTTAGCCTTTTCACTACTTGATTGTTTCTAAAAGTAATTAGTTAAATGTTGAGCTATAGATGTATAGCCTTATCATCGAGAAATAGCAAATAGCAATGTAAGAGTTAACCTGCTGTTAACAAAATTGTACTATAGGCACTTAGAACGCCTGAAGGTGTGCACAGTGTACAGTTAGTGACAGTGTACGTTATCAGAAAGCATGGAAGGAGTTGCAGAGACAAACTATGAAGCAGAGAATGAAGGAAGGACAATCCAGAGATTCCTCCACCTGGGAATCCTTCCCATATTCAATCACCAAACCCAGACACTATTGTGGATTCTAGCAAGTGCTGGCTGACAGGAGCCTGAGATAGCTGTCTTCTGAGAGGCTCTGACAGTACTCTACTAATACAGAAGTAGAGGCTCACCACCATCCATTGGACTGAGCACAGGGTCCCCAATGAAGGAGCTAAAGAAAGGACCAAAGGAGCTGAAGGGTTTGCAGCCCCTTAGGATGAACAACAATATGAACTAATTAGTACCCTTAGAGCTCCCAAGGACTAAACCACCAACCAAAGAGTCCACATGGTGGGACTCATGGCTCCAGCAGCATATGTAGCAGAGGATGGCCTAGCTGGTCATCAATTCAAGGAGAGGCCTTTGGTCCTGTGAAGGTTCTATGCCCCAGTGTAGGGGAATATCAGGGCCAGGAAGTGGGAGAGGGTGGGTTGGTGAGCAGGAGGAAGGGGGAGGGAACAGGTTTTTTTTTTCCCCTGGAGGAGAAACCGGGAAAGGAGATATCATTTGAAATGTAAATAAAGAAAATATCTAATAAAAAAAGCAAAGTATGAAAACATACATGATTTGAAGTTTAAAACATATTCATCTCTTTAAAACTTACAAAAGCAGATCTTAGAGTAAGTTAAGAGTAAGTCTTAACATAATACAGACAATTTCCCATTGAAAAATAATGTAGAGAAAAATAGTTTGTTGTTCCTGGCAACATCTGCTGATGTTCTTTATTTAGATGACATATATATATATATATATATATATATATATATATATATATATATGTGTGTGTGTGTGTGTGTGTGTATATATATATATATATACACATATATAAGTGTGTGTCTCTATGTTTATATATATGTATATACATACACATATTACATATATGTATATGCATGTATATATATATGTATGTGTATATGTATATACATACACATATTACATATATGTATATGCATGTGTATATATATGTGTGTATATATGTATATACTTACACATATTATATATATGTATATGTACATGCATATATGTGTGTATATATATATACTCATTTTATATATATATATATATATACACATATATATTCATTATATGTAATGCCTTTTGAGTTCTGAAATTCCAAAATTCTTTGACCATTTGTAATCTTCTTTAGGTAAACTGAGCTCTGAATTTCATAGTCTTAGAAATGGGACCTTTTCATAGTTTTATCAGTCTAATTGTTGCTCCTCAGGCAAACTGTACCATCCTGACAACCTCTCTTGTTCACACCAGGGTTTAGCTGGACCAGAGGGTAACCCAGGCTCCAAAGGTGTCCGAGTAAGTAGCCATTTTTCATCAGTTTGTTAAGTATGCCTGCAAGAAAGTAGAAGGAAAAGATGCAAAGCACTTGCCATTTCCACACCTCTAAGGGGTTTTGAGTGTTAGGCAAATTTAGTTAGAAAGGAATGCATTTGCCATTTTCCCTTTGGTGCACAGGAGCTATTGGTTGCATCCAGGCTGTGTCCACATCATTGTTATGTACTTCTCATTCTTAGCTTGCTGTTAGTGATGCTAGGATGTGCTAAGCTTGCGGATTGTAGCATCATTTACATGTGAGCACACCCAAGCCTTAGAAGACACATTGAAGTGAAGAAGTGCAGAGATGTACAGCAGTTTAAGGTAGAGATGATTTGATGGTGCAGGACTCGTCATTGTCAGGGGTAAGGAAACATCTGTAGAAGGAAGTCGGCTTCACATCAGGGGAATCCCTTTGTGCTTCTAAACCCTTAAAGGTGGGAGCCATCTTTCATAAACAAACAAGGGAAAATGGAGTGTGTTACAAATTATAACCCCATAACTGTCACTGCTGTGTTTGGTGTGTACACCTACAGCCTCTGTCTGCTTACCATGGTTTATGTGCTGTGCATCTCTCCCCTCCCCTCACCGAAATGCATGCTTGCCTGTACTCCTTAGAGTCTACACTGTTATATAAATGTTCTATGTGTTTTCCTGCTCCAGAGCATCAGGGAAAGAAAGGCTGTGGCTGTGTCCATTAGCAGTTGCTGCCATGCCTCGGGTTGCACTCTCTACTCTTTTGTATCAGTGAAGAAAGATTGATGTGTAGTGCTTTGATAGAAAGCAGTAACATGAGGAGAAGCTGTTCATAGTTTTACATCTTTAAAATTTAATATTAAGATACATAACATTTTAAACACCTCTACTTAGAATTTTGTGGAGCGAGCAGTGAAGGAGATAATGTAACAACTGTTTTCTTGCTTGAAGGGTTTCATTGGCTCTCCTGGAGAGGCAGGACAGCCGGGACCTGAAGGAGAAAGGGTAAGGTTCGTTCTTTCAAATATTATGTCTAAAGTGTTCTCCCAGTGATCTCTGGGAAACTCACATATCAGGGAGAAATTCTTACTCAATGAGCAATTAAGCTTGGCCTAAGAGAATTCACCTGTAGAAATAACATTAGGCTTCTATAAATCCTAATGAAGTTTTTGTAGGAAACATTATATGATCATATCTGGTTAGAATGTTTAAATTTAATTTTTAAAGTGCATGTTAAAATATGCAGATAGGGCTGTGTGTAACTATGCCTAGTCCTGATGAATTTCTTCCTCTCTGGGGATCATAAATAACCATAAGTCAAGGTGATCATATTAAGAAGGGTACTTTAGATATCAATTAATAGATACTCAAAGTGGATTAAAATGGAAAAATTAAGAATAGTGATGGGAATAGTATGTGATTTACCAAATTCACACACATACACACACACACACTACTTTACAAACACTTCCTATAGATTAACTCCTGTAATGCCTATTAAGAGCTGGTGTTATTCCTGTTGTTAAATGAGAGAGTGGGCATATACAGAGAGAGTAACCAATCCTTGACCATGTGGAGGAAGTGAGAGTACTGAGAACATGGCCACCGTGTTCTGGGTACCCAGCCTGGCGGATTACCACTATAGTCTACTGCTTCTTACATGACAGAAACCTGAAGAAAGGCTGGTGACATCTTTATAAAAGCTGGTCTGGAGCAGTAAAGGAATCTTTCTCTTTACCTTGCTCTACTGTAATTGGTTCACATAAAATTGGAATCTGGCAGTGCAAGGATTTGATTGACTCTGTTTATCTTCAAACACAGAGAGAGGAGACACAGGAAGACAAACATCCGATCTTAGCTGTAGACAATAAGAAGTCCCTATTTGTCTGGTTTCCCATTATTGATGGCATGTATACTCTTCACAAAAGACCTATTATTGCCAGGGAAGGCAAGGACCCCATTTGAAAGCCCGAGTGATATCAGGAATCTTTTCCAGAGAAAGAATTAAATATATTTTTTAAAGGATATATTGATGTTAAATGGATCTATTGAAACTTTTCTGGACCTTATACTCATATATATTTTACTAATTGATGTTTAAGAAAAAGAGCTATGCTAACCAGTGCATTCATCCAACAACTGCTTCCTTTCGCCTTTTCTGTATCCTAGGGCACTCCAGGGGTCCGTGGGAAGAAAGGTCCAAAGGGGAGACAGGTAACTTGCTTCTTTGTCCTTGAGGTCCAGGGACTAGTGGGATCTAGTCTTGTTTCTTTGTCCCTTCTTAAAATGTTCCTGAGTGTCTCTGCCTTTGTGTTTGTTGTGCTGCCTTAACATTGTATCAGATAATACTTGATAGAGTAAAGAAAATGTACATGTAAAATTAACTCTAAATGTAGTACTTATGAGCCTTTTGGTGTAGTCACAAAATAAATTGTTGTCTCCATGGCCAGGAAGTAAAATGCCAGAACATTCAGGAACAACTGAAAACAGGAATGGAGACATGGCTTCACCCTACCCTTGTTGACTAGACATCCTAAGTTCCACACAGAGATGTCCAGCCTTTTGACATCATGATACAATGTTGTCACTTCATGCTGGGAACCACAGACGTAACAAAAATCATTGCCAAAAGAAAAGTAACATTTTAAGAAAGCTTCGAATTTTGTATTGCGCTGTCTTGGTGAAACCAAGAAACCAGAGGATTGCTTGTTGGTCAGCCCTTTGAGGTCTTTTTCTTACATTTCTTGTATTTTCTGATTTAAAAAATACATAATGTGAATTTCACTAGATAAAACTAGTCCAGAGAACTACCCTGGATAGGGTAACAGAGCTAATTAAATACCTTTCTTCCATCTGTGGTATTTTTCTGACCACTCTAAGATGGCTTCTAAGGTGACAGTCTTACTGTTTTGTGATTGTGAAAGTGAAAAGAAACTTTTACAATAGCGTGGTTCAAAAGCCGGGCGGTGGTGGCGCACGCCTTTAATCCTAGCACTTGGGAGGCAGAGGCAGGCGGATT
>NW_022196898.1:92688696-92712825 GCF_008632895.1 Mastomys coucha
TGACATTTATGAATACTATTTTAATGCCAATAAAAATTGGGATCTATGTGTCTGGCAAATATAATTTTTTTCTAAGGATCTAAATCTGTTACAAGTACATATATTTTAAAGCAACAGAAGTCTGCAAATTTTCCATTGTGAAGAACAGTCAAAGATCCCAGTAGTTACTTTGTTTACTATTTCCCCTCTTTTTTGAACCTGCCTTTTAAATTCAATACTATTCTTTTGGACTTTAAAAAAACAAAAGCCCTTATGAATAAAAAGCTAAGGTTAGAAGTGAGGTCTGTCCCTGGATCTGTGGCCTGCCTGCCTGTGGATCCTGTTCCCCTAAATGGGCCACCTCATGTGTGGGAGAGGAGCCCCTAGTCTTGTAGTGACTTGATGTGCTGGGGGGTTGGAAGAGAGAGGTAGTGGAAGGGCTGATACCTAGAGAGGGCTGCCCTTTCTCAAAGGAGAAGGGGAGGGAGAAGTGGAGGGAGAGGATCCACTCGACGGGATACTAAGAAGAGAAGGGTCTCATATTAATATGTGAAGTGAATAAATAAATTTATAATTTTTAAAAAAACAAATTTATCTATGACACTAGCTGTCTGTAATATTTAAATTATTTAAAGCATTCAGTACTCTGAGCTTTGTAGTGTTCCTTGAAAGAACCCCAGGCTACATTCTAATGCTACTAAGAGCAGGAAAAAGGAGGGCTGAGGCATGGAATCATAGATGACGGCAGTAAAGCTAAGACCTGGGTAGATGGAGTTACTATAAATCTAGTGGTTCCTGCATTTGTCTTCTGCTCGAGCTACTTAGAAAGAGGTCTAATTTTTTTCCCCATGTTATTCGGCCAAAATGTGATTGCTGTTTGAATTATTTTACTTTGAACACTTCAATGTATTGAGAAAAAAATCTATCAAACTGACAAAAAATGCAAAATAGATCCTACATTTTGTTTGCCTGCACATGTAACAAATCTCAAAGCTAGAATAGGATCAAACTGCATCCCAACCATTACCATGTAAAGAACTGTGTGTGCTGTGCTATTTTACATGAATGCTTCCAGAGGACCAACTTTGGATTCCCAGCACCCACATGCCCACATGGCAATTCACAACCATCTGTAATTCCATTCCCAGTGGATCCAACACCTTCTGCTGGCCTCTGAGGGCATAATATGCATGTGGTACACAGATGTGCATGCAAAGTCTCATACACATTAAGTGAAAATAAATAGTCTTAAATGCAGAGTTTAAGAAAGTATAAAAATGTTAAGTACAATGTTTTCTGGGACCTATGATTCTATTTTCCTTTACTTTGTAAAACTGACAAAGATTTGTTGCCTCAGAATATAAGCATTTGTACAAGATGTTGATATTTGAGAAACACACGAATCCAGTTTTTACTAACAATTATTTGCTACTATAACATGTCATTTCTGTTATATTCATTCTTATTTTTACCACAAAGTGGCTTGGCGATATGTATAAGGCTAAACAGAGTGAGAGGCAGCTTGAGGTGCAGTTAGCCAAGGAGCTATTGACAGCAGGAGGAGTTCTTATGCCAACCCTCCTATGAGCTATGTAAGTAGCATTTCTGAGCTAACACTTATTCTCATAAGTGTTGTTACTAATCACATGTTCATGCTTCTGGCAAGCAATCACTCACTTCTGAGTAAACACAAACTGGGAAATCGGCTATAGGCAACCAACTTAATGATGTCTGGACCTTTAGTTGCTGTTCAATGAAATCATAGGCTAACAGTGAGTCGAGCCTTTTCTGGACATTCTGAATATACAAGTGCTCCTGAAGGGCAGACTTCAAAATGATTTACTGTTTTGCTTATTCAAGAAGTGATTACTTCACAGCAGAGCTAATTCTCATTTAGCCTCATATTGTGGTTGTTTTTAATTTAACATTCCTGTTACAAGTTACTTCTATTCAAGTCTTACCTCCTTCAAAACTTGCCCCCTTGCAAGTGAAATAGTGTCTGTTTGCATGCAGTATTTACAAAATTAGCGGATATTTGTAACACAGTGTTCCTTCAGATTCTTTTATCATGATTATTACTTACAAGTTAGACAATTGTTTTTGTTAGGAATTTGCTATACTTCAGGGTCAAGGAGTATTAAAATAGTTATTTTAGCAAATAAATTCCTTGGACTTGGGTTGTTGGTGCTGAAATTCACTCTGCCCCCTTTCGTAGGGAGACACGGGGATGTAGCAGTAAGGTTCTTGCTAAGCAGCACTTAGGTAAAGACTTTGAGTGACCCCAGCTGCTCTTAGCCCTTCCAGATGTTCACTCAGCACGGTAGCCTTCAGCTTTTATAGTTCTTATCTTTTACTCCTGTTTGCACGTCATAATCAGATCAAAGCTTGAATGCTAAAGGACTGAATATCAGGGATTGACCCTGGACTCAAAGTACTATTAATAAAACTGACCTTTGAAGACTGGCAGGCCCAGGAGATGAGTCCTGTGCATGCTTTGGGGCTCTGTGGTCTGAATTCAACTAATGTTCATTCTCCAGAGACCTCAGATAGAGGGAAAAAATTGACCAAGGTAGCAAGCAATGTTTTTGAGTAAGACTTTCTAAAAACACCATGGTGGTGTTCTGTGGCACACACTTCGTTGTATATATGTGAGCTGCATCTTGGAACAGATCTGCAGATAGTCATATTCCTTAAAGGCTCAAAGCAGCCATTGACTTGAAAAGTAAGAAAAATAGTGAAAGCAGATAGGATTTGTGTATGTTTAAGACCTGCAGATTTCATGCTTTTTACATCATTCCACATACTTTTCAGTGTGGTTTCTAAGTTTCATTTTGTAGGGCAGTAGTCAGAGTTCATTCTAATGTTGTTTTCAGAAGTGTTTAAAGGGCCACCAGCTTATTGTACTAAGTTGTATTCTTTCACGTCTAAAAATATATATTCCACAGGTGACTTTCCATGACTGAAATCACTAGTCTGGCCTCTGAGGTGCAGTTCCAAGCCAATGAGAGACCCTGTCTCCAACAGGATGTGAGGACCAAGATTCTCCTGTCCTCTGTGTGTTATGGAGACATACACACACACACACACACACACACACACACACACACACACAGCCTTGTGCGCACATGCACACACGTAGACATTCATGTTCTTTAAGATTTCTCAGCCTTGATAGGACTAGATTACAAGTAATCCAATATTGCATTTAAAATTTGAGAATAAAACTGTCCTAGGTCGTGGCCCTGGGAAAACAAAACTGAAAGCCTGGGAGAAGTTTACTTTTCTAACTATAGCAGAGGATGCCCCAGCCCCGTCTTTTTCTCATAGAGCTTTCTGTTGGAGGAGTCTATTTAAAGTAAACTATGTTTTGGCTCCTAACCCCAGTGTTAAGAGCTGAGTATAAGCTCTCGGCTCAGCATCTGTTATTAGTGTCTATGTTTAGCCCACGGCAACTTTAAACACACGTAGAACACACTATCATTTCAGAAGCATACGCCTATGGGGAAGTCAGGGACAGTATTTTCTTTGCTTCAGGGAAAAAAAATGCAGTTCATTGGGTCATAAAGGAAACACTGGAGTATTTTGATAGCTAGCCATTAATTTTCCAATGATTTCTTCCTTGTCCAGGAAAATGATACCTATTTTATGGTTTCTATTTATGAAGCTCTCTATTGCAACTATATTTGGCTAACTGCTATATGTGGAATGTGTAGAAAGCCCCAGATTCCGGGACTTTGAGTTTGCCTCACCCATGAAGTTGGGAAAGAGACACACCCACTGCTCATTTGGAAAACCCCAGACAAGCTTGACTTCACTGGGACGTGTCACCTGCAGGTGGCAAGTCAGCTGGGGGATTATGTTCAGGGCTGATAGCGGATAGCAAATGTAGAGAGCTTGCAGGTCACCAAATTAAGACGCATTCAGTGATCCATGGTGGTTAGGCCTAGTGTTTGGAGCTATCTTTTCTTTGAGGGAAAACAGTAAGTTCAGTTAATGGGTGCTGTGTTCCAAATAATTTTTGAGATGAGGGGAAGGAGTTCTCAGAGTAGGAGCACGTGGTGATAACCGTTCTTCAAGAATAAGGTAGAAAAGACTCTGAGAATGGAGGTGTGGTCTAACTAAGCCTGCCTGGAGTGACTGAGAGTCCTACTGAAGTCTGTCATCAGCTCAGCTGAGATGCCAGGCTTCACCTCTGGCTCACAGGTCAAACTGTCCTAGCTGTGAGGACAGAGAGGACATCACAGAGCCTGATACACTCCAGCCTGGACCGTGTCCTTCCTGAAAGATTTTTAAATCCTAGAAATAGATCTGTGTGTGTAGGATGCACAGAAGTAAAATCTAGACTGTACTTCATCTGTCTAACTCTAGAGAAATAATTCTGGTCTCCTCCCACTTCTTAGAAAGATATACCTCTCCATATACTGGTATGGCAACTTAGTGTATCTTATCTATAAAATTTATTATAACTATATTTTTGTCATCATTGTGTTAGTGATAATTTTTATTTAGACTACTTTAGCCAAATATATTTTTTAAACCTCATACTAGAATGAAAAAAGTATTACATAGAAGTATTTATATTGCTTTATAAATATAAATACTTTATAGAATAAATATAAATATAAATACTTTGTAGAAGTATTTATATTGCTTTTATTTTTTAAATTCTGTAATGTGCAGCCATAACAATTTGGTGATTATTTTCTTTTTCTATATGTATTATTTTTATGATTTCTTTGTAGAACTAGGAAAACGATCCTCTTTTTCATTGCTTAAGCACATCTGAACACACTGCAAGTATCTGTGAGTGATCTCACCTGCATATTCAAGCAGAAGTGACATTTCACGTTGAAAAGTTCCATGTTTGGTAACAACATCATTGTTAGATGCAGGAAGTAGGACGCTCTGCAGACTGTAAACAAACACAATGAGTGTACAGAAAGAGCAGCTGGGTGACATGTCACTCAGGATTTGGTGCCTAGCTCCACCATAGCATGTCCTATAATTTTAGACACCACTGCCATTACAGTGTATCAGTTATTCAATGCTATATGAAAATAACTCCAAGCAGGTGGTCTTAAACTATAATAAACATATGTAATTAGTTTCCTTGAGGTGGAAACTTGATAGTGGCGTATTTGAGCAGTCTAACTCATGAGCCTAAGTTAATCTTTGGGCAGGTGTTATAGCCATCTAAAGGCTTGACCGGGGCTGACCAGACCTAACTTTAAAGTGGTTTGCTCACTGGCCAGCTGGTTAGATGCTAGTTGGTAGTGGAAATCTGATGTCCACAGTGCTATATGAGGGTCTTCAGAACATGAGTTCATCTCCTGCAGAGATGGCAGACTGCATACAAAGCACAGTGACCGCAGCATCTTTTAGCTCCATAAATCATGCACCTACTACATCTGTTTTCTGTGGGTCATAAACATCAGCCATGATTTAACATGGAAATTAGGATGAGGACTTGGTCATGCGGTAGAAACACAAGTAAGAGGAATGGTGTGTGTGTGTGTGTGTGTGTGTGTGTGTGTGTGTGTGTGTGTGTGTGTGTGTGTGTGTGTGTGTGTGTGTGTGTGTGTGTGTGTGTGTGTGTGTGTGTGTGTGTGTGTGTGTGTGTGTGTGTGTGTGTGTGTGTGTGTAAAACTGAGTATAGTGGACTTTTGCACATTACAATCATGGTTCTTAAAAATCCAAAGCTCCTGTTGGCCAGTTCCCATATGTACTCTTATTTATGATCCAGGGGTCATAAAATGAATGCTATGATAGCAATAGATATATTTGCAGAGTCACAAATACTTAGCAGCAAACAACACCTGATATTTTAAGTCTAGATTTGCATATGCATTAGATGCAAATTTTCTACATTGGAAAATGAAAATTGAAATGCTAGAATGATAAAGTTTTAAAAATTCAAATATTTCATTATATTAAGGGAAAACTGTTAAGGTGATAGAAAACTTTACCCCATGTGACATTGATGTCATTGACTTGAGCTTACGATAAAACAGCAACTGTTTTCTTCAAACCAATGGCAGGCTTAAGAAACTAGCAATGGTCTATGGCCATACCACCCTGAACCCGCCCGATCTCCTCTGATCTCGGAAGCTAAGCAGGGTCGGGCCTGGTTAGTACTTGCATGGGATCCCGGCTGAGAATACCAGGTGCGGTAGGCTTTAAAAAAAAAGAAAAGAAAAAAAACTAGCAATGGTGGGTAGATTCCCCTCACCGTTACCATCACAGATATGTGAGCAAGGCCTTGTCATTCTTTACTTTAAGATTTAATTGGTAGTTTTATCAGTTTCCTATTTCTGCTGCTTCAGAACAAATCCTACAAGTATGGCAGATTGAGTTTTGCAGCGAGGATCCAGGTACTGCTTAACAAAGTCTTGTGCTCACGGCACCAAGTAGTGTTCAGGATGCCATGGGCTTCATTACTGAGGTCTGAGTGGCCCAGTCTATATCCAAGCTCATTCAGGTTCTGGCAAGAATTTGGAGACTTGAGGGTGCTGGGTTCTTACCAGCTTTGGGTCAGCTACCATTGGGTCCCATAGCCTATCAGCTTCTAGACATCAGCCACAATTCATTGCCATGTGAGATTGTCACTGGAGGTAAAACCACCAAGCTGTCCAGGGATTGTCACTGGAGCTAAAACCACCAAGCTGTCCAGGGATATCTCTATTGATTTTTGTTGTTCTAAGAATTTTACACAGATTTTGTAGTGTGGTTTTGGCAGCCGTATCTGTCACTTGTCACCATATGCTATTTGTTCAATGAAGCAAGTCACACCTGTTAGTCACAGTTAAACGGATGTGTAGTGTTTCATGAAATCATGAAAAGACATCTCCACTTAGTAGCAATTATTTTTAACTTGATGTATTGATGAACAAATATACAGAATAAGAGGTAACAAAATCCATTCTTTCTATCAAGAATAGGGAATGTTTATATTCAAATAACAAGCATGAAAATCAGAAACTAGATACCAGTCATTGCAACTAAACAGCTTAAGGGATAAAGTCAAGATGTAGTGACTAGCATTTACATATGTTCAACAGTGTCCAGAAGTAAACAGCAAGTTGAAAGGGAAAGAGTGTGTGGGTGTGCATGCGTGTGTGTGTGTGTGTGTGTGTGTGTGTGTGTGTTACCGCTGCTTGAAAGAGGCCTGGGAATTCTAACAGGTGTGGAGTTGAGCACAGTCCTTTCCCCATTTTCCCCTCCTGTTTTCTCTTCTGTGGGAAGAAATCACAAACTGTGTAGGGCTCCTTCAGAGAGAAACTTCCCTCCGTGGACAATGATGGAACTGGGATGTTGGGGGCCAGAGGTGGGTAGTGGAGATAGGATGTTAAGTCAGAGTTGGCACATCCTTTAGTAAGTCCTGAGTGAGTGTCCAGGCATGTTTGTCAGTATCCTATCATTGTTCCTGACTAGTCACCATAGGGGTTCATGTGTGTATGGAGGTGGTGTGTGTTTCTATGGAAGCCAGAGGTCAACATCAAGTGTCTTTCTCAATGGCTTCCTATCCTTGTTTATGAGACTGGGTCTCTCTGTACCCAGAGTGCCCAGTTCAGCAACACCATTTTGATAATGATTGCCCGGGATCCACTGCTCTCTCCCTCCCCAGGGCTGGGGTTATAGGCACGGTTACCAAGCACAAGTGTTTACCTGAGTACTGGGAACCAGAACCCTGATCCTTTTGCCTTGCCACAAGCACTTCATTGACTGAGCATGTCCGAAGCCCTTCTTCCCTGTTTCCAACACAATTTATTGAAATATAATTCACACAACACAAAATTAACTCCTTTAAATTGTGCAATGTGATAGGATTTAGTGCATTAGAGTTGGGCATCCACCATGGCTTCTAGTTTTAGAACACTTTCTCCATCACTCCTGAGGCACCCCATTTCTCCATGGCCCCTCCACCCTCCTGTTCCATCCACATCACTACTCTGTATTCCCTCTTTGTATTTGTGACTTTTCCTTCTCTAGACATTTCACCTTAAGGGAACCACCTACTATGTCCCACACTCCTAATTATTTCATTGAGGGAAGATCAATCATCTATAATTTATCAAATTTATAGCAATATTTTTCCTCTTCTGTTTTCATTATCTGGATGTCACAAATACTTTCAGATATATATGTTAGCTCATTGTACTGGGTACAACTTGACACAAGCTGGGGTCTTCAGAGAAGAGGGAGCTTCAACTGAGAACATCCATACGATCATCTGCCTGTAAGGCATTTTCTTGATTAGTGACCAGTGAGGAAAGCACAGTTTGTTGTATGTGGTACCTTCCATGGGCTGATAATCCTGGGTTCTGTAAGAGAGCAGGCTGAGCAAGCCCTGAGGGGTAAGCAGCACCCCTCTGTGGCCTCTGACCCAGCTCCTGGCTCCAGGTTCCTGCCCTGCACCCCTCTGTGGCCTGACCCAGCTCCTGTCTCCAGGTTTCTGCCCTGCACCCCTCTGTGGCCTGAACCAGCTCCTGTCTCCAGGTTCCTGCCCTGCACCCCTCTGTGGCCTCTGACCCAGCTCCTGGCTCCAGGTTCCTGCCCTGCACCCCTCTGTGGCCTCTGACCCAGCTCCTGGCTCCAGGTTCCTGCCCTGCACCCCTCTGTGGCCTCTGACCCAGCTCCTGGCTCCAGGTTCCTGCCCTGCACCCCTCTGTGGCCTCTGACCCAGCTCCTGGCTCCAGGTTCCTGCCCTGCACCCCTCTGTGGCCTCTGACCCAGCTCCTGGCTCCAGGTTCCTGCCCTGCTTGAATTCCCACCCTCCCTGCTTTTTGCTGATGAACTGTTAAATGGAACTGTGAGTGAAATAAACCTTGTCCTTCCTCAAGTTATCGTTGGTCACAGTGTTTCATCACTGCCACAGTAACCCTGAGTCAGAGACACTCATGCTGAACACAGTGATGTGTTGCAGATTCATAAACTTCTTGAAAACAATTTGACTTCCCAGGACAGTGAGGGCAGAATCATGGCTTGAACTTCCACTGTTTTTAAAAGGAATAAGGTTACAGTATGTTCAACCACACTGTTGCTGTTGCTGTTGTTATTTTTAATCCTCTAGTTAAACAGTAAGAGAAAGTGTGCTTTTCTGTACAAGTTAACTTTCTTTTGGGAGCATCGTCCTTTTGCTGCTAAATTATTATCAAAACATGTTCATGTATGTGCTGGGGGAGCCGGTAATTTGAGGCAATCTTTTCAATACAATATTTAATGCTGACTTGCCAAAATAAGAAAGGTAGGAGTCTAGTGATGTACTTTATTTTGTTTAACATGAATTTTGAAATGAATATTTGTGATAGTAAATAGCATAAGCTGTTCTTGTAGTCTTTACAAAATGTGAACCTTGTAGTTGCTGATAAAGTTCAGTGGATAAAGGCATTTGTTGTGCAAGTTTGGTGACCTAAGTTCAATTCCTGGAACTTACATTAAAGGCAGAAGGAGAATGCCAATTCCACAAACTGGTCCTCTGCCCACCATACATGCACCATGGCATGCATGCCCCATCAATTTCCACATACATTATATAAACACATGCACAGACCCAAATAATGGTGCTGATGCTGATGATGACAAAAAGATTGTAAACTTTAGGAAGATCAATGGTACACCATTGTAGAAAAGCCTTAATATACAACATTAGGCCCAAAGAACTGAGTATTAAGTTATTCTGTATTGTAATTCAGGATGGGAAAGATTCATGTCTTGTCACCCTTCAAAGCTCACAGCGTAGAATTCTTAGGATGTGCTTCGTACTGTAAAATTGCAGTATTTATGTATATTGTGCCTTCCCCTTATAGAACTGCCCTTCAAAGACAAGGTCTTCATATTTTTATCTTGGAATGGTAAATTCAGTGCAGCATTGGAGAAAGACTCTGAAATTGGACTTCCTTTGTTTGTGGTCTAACTTAAAGGTGGTTACCTTCTCTGTACCTGTTATCTTCAGATACAAAATGACATTAGTATCCATGGAATAGACACATTGTAAACATTGAATACAGTAAGTCACACTATGTATAAAGCCCTGAAGATATGGGAAGTGTTTACTGATAGTCACTCTCTGGTTCAGGCCTAGGGACCATGTGGGACAGCAGAGGTAACATACGACTTAGACAGAACCTTGCTTATGTTCCTTCTCATTTGGTGACTGTGCAATGATGAAAAAATAATCTCTTTTCTAGTTTACTCTTCTTTGTATATAAAATAACATTTTAAAATTAGAAATGTTGGTTTTGAAAAACAATGACATTTCATCCAAAAACTGGATTACAAATAAAGGTTTAGGAAATTGATTTTTTTTCTATTTTTTTCTGTCTCTCTCTCCCCTCTCTTTCCCCTCTGTGTGTGTGTGCTTGCTTGTGCATGTTCCTGTGCGTGTGTGAGTGTGTGGGTGTGTGTATCTGTGTATGTGTGTATGTGTATACATTCATGTAAGCAAGCAAGAGATATCATCCTCAGTGGCCATCCACCCTGGATTGTTGGTTTGGTTTGGTTGTTTGAGACAGGACTGCACACTGGCCTTGAACTCAGCAGCTTGGTTAGCTCAACCAGCCAGGCCTATCTCTCTCTCCCCAGCACTGGGATAATAAATGTGCACCATAGTACCACCATGCCATGACTTTTTTACATGAGTGGGCATAGCACACATTCCACCAACTTACTATGTCCCTACAGTCAGGGCATACATACTTCCATTACAAAATTCTTCACTATAAGACACTGTGAAAATGAATTTGGTTATATTCCTGCTGTGATGGCGGTCGTTTACCTCTTCCCCTGCAGGGCTTTCCAGGTGACTTTGGAGACAGAGGCCCTGCCGGTCTGGATGGCAGTCCTGTGAGTACTCAGGGGTGGTCCGTCCTCATACTCTAACATCACTGTTCCCATAGCAACTGTACGTGGCACCCTCATGAGCATATTTACAAACAGTACAGCTGGACAGATTCCACTCCTCTAGTTTGTTGTTTTTCAGTATGAGAGATAACCCAAAGTTGTTTGGATAAACCTTCATCATGACAGATGGTCATTCACATTAATTACTTTAACCATGTTTAAGTGACTTGGACAAACATGACCACAGCACCACCAACCTTCATATGTGACGGCCTTAACCATGCCTCTTGGTTGCATTACATCAGAAAAGAGTGGGGGTGGAGGGCTTGGGTCAGCACTACATGAAGTTGCTCCACTTTTTCTCCTTCTGTAGAGCCTGACACTTTCTCTCTCGTCTATGCCATATGCATATTAGTTTTATCAGCTTTTTAAGTGATTAGATTGAATGCAAATATTTGTGTAGTGTAAATTGTGATTAGTCCCTATATTTATTTATATGTGAGCCAGTACCACAAATAGTAAAACTATTTTCTCTTTAAAATTCTGTTTCCATATTAGCATTAGTTAGATAACTTGGTAGGCTCAGCAGAGGTTTGCTTGTGTCTAAGCCATGGGGTTTAAGAAAGAAGTAGAACTGAGTCAGCTTATTAAATATTTGAGTAATGTTTTGAGTAGAGCATTTACCAATTTTTTCTTGCCTGTGATTTTTTTTGGAGGGGCGGGGGCTTCTAGCTTCAAGTATAATGAAGTAAGCACCATTTAGATTTTAAAATCTCTACCTTGTGTACTAATGAACCTTGCATAACTATGTTATTTAATTGCTTGCCAACTTTGTATATTTGGAATCTATTAAAACTGTAGTCAGCATATTTAAAACATGCATTGCAAAATATGTTCTTTATTTAAATATACAATAATTTTATTGAATATAATTTAAGCCTTTAAGTACAAAAGCAAACTGTATGTTTTTAGATTGATTTATAGTTGTTTTTCAATATTCACATCTGTGTTTCAAAACATAAATCAAAGAGTGGGGGCGGCCATTCTTTTCCCTCATTCCTTTAAATTTGGTGATACATAATGTTATGATTTTTATAACAATGGAAGCAGGTATTATTTATATTCTTTACATAAAAATAAAGGTAGACGTTTTTAAAAATGTACTTCTAAACATGTGATGGGTTGTTTTTAGCTCTCTGAAAATACTCTCCTAACCTCTACATACAGCCTGCCTGTCATTTCAGACAATATACAGACCAGGTATGTCTGTAATATTGATAATGCAAACAGTAATCAAGTAACTAATTGCATTTGCATCTTTTATTAAGTATTTAGAAGACAAAGGGAATTATGTATCTTAACCTTGGGGTAGTTCTAACATCCCAAAGCAGTTTTAAAAAGGGTAAGTAATTTGTGCTTTTTAGTGGAGATAATTTTCACATGTTGTTTCTCTGGAATATGTGACATCATTTCGGACCAACCCCTCCACTGTGTGAAATCATGATGAACACGTTTTCCCATTTCTTTCATAACAGGGGCTTATAGGTGGCACCGGACCTCCCGGGTTTCCTGGTGTTACAGTGAGTATCACTAAGCACTACTCTTATGAATAGCTTACTGTTCAATTTAAATGATCAGTTGTGCTTTAGAAACTTAGCCAAACCAGTTTCATGTTATTGCTGGGTATCAGCTCAGCTAAAGCATAGTTTTCAAACAGATGTGAAAATCAGACTAGTAGTATGAATTAAAAGGGTAATTGCTGCCTTTGGGATAAGCTAAAATGGCTCTCTTCTATAGCTTAACGTGTGTGTGTGTGTGTGTGTGTGTGTGTGTGTGTGTGTACACTTATCACTGTCTTGTTAAAAGGAATTAGAGGGACCCCATTTCTTCAAAGAGTAACGTAGCGGAGCCACTTCCTCTTCTTGTGAGAATCCTCCTAATCGCCCACTTGAGGAGTAATCGAGGCTGATGTTTTCCTGGCCTATGTTTCTTTCCCATGCCATTGGCTGCCATCATTTGCTTTCTGGATTATTCTAGTCACGTGTTCATTTATAAGTATGGCAGGCGTGGTGGAACGTCCAGAACTCAGTCCTTTCTACCATGGATTCAGTGAACTTTCATGAATTGGCTGGTGGCTCCTTCTTCTAATGTAACGAACATGTGCTTTTGGCCTCTTTCTTTGACTCAAAAGTTCCCTGCTGCCAATAGCTTTGTGGTTCCTCTTTGCCCTGGGACTATGGCACAGACACCCTCAGCTACAGTGCCATGCACCTTCCCTCTGCTCTGCCTTCTCCTAGAGGCGAGTGTGGTGGGTAGGGAAGAACACAGCACCTATGACTTAAACTCTTCTCTTTTAGTGAGTTCTTTATAGTATTTTTTCTAATATCTCCTGATGTCAGAGATGTTTCTTTTACAGTCACAAAAAAGTAAAATAAGATATCACACATTTGGCTCAAAATGCCAGATTAAGTATTTTGAGACAAATTAAACTAAGACAAAGCTTAAAAATGATATATTGTCTATGAAACAGATAACACATAGAAAGACTTTTTGTTCATAAAATGTCTCTCTGTCGTTAGGTGGATTATTTCTGAGCAATTCCCAAACACAGAAATTTAGTATAGTTTTGAGCCTACCATAATCTTTAAAGCTCCAAGTTCTACAGATTGTAGTAGCCTCTGGAGTCACATGAATGATTGTTTCCTATTGACAAGAGTTTGAAATTACAAGCAGTGATCTATTACCCTTGAATATTTATTAAACTGGAAAGCATTACCATTTGATACTCACAGTCCCATATATTTCAGGATTAAACACATTGGGAATAATTTGTTTCTTTCACAAACTTTAAAACTCTTCCAAAAGTACCAGCGTCTGATTTCCATTCTGAAGTTTGTATCATATAAATGTAGACTACTGCCTATGAGGTAGTGAAATGTTGGGAACTAAAACTCTAGAAACTGCTGTATAAGGTAAAAATATACTTTAAAGTTCATTCCTTCAGTGTCCACTCCATGCTTTATCTCCAAACAGTTAAAGCACATTTGTTAGGTTGAGTCTACGGAGGGGCGGAGGAACAGCTCCTGTGCCTGCTCTCAGCTCACATACTGATTAAGAGGTTGTGAGAACATCTGCCAAGGGCACTTGGTACCTCTCTGTGTCTTCAAAGACTTGGAACATGTCATGAAGGAGAGGATGGACATGGAACATGGTCAGAAGAAAAAAAATACTAGCTGAGCGTAGGATGGAGGGGAGATGGAGAAACACAGAGTGAGGATCTGGAAGTATGGCGGACTCCTTAAAGAGAGCTCCTGGAATGGTAACTCAGTACTTGAATTCAATCTAACCTGAGTGACATTTTTATAATCTTAGAAACAGAACTTTTGGTTGTCATTTTGCTTTCTGAGGCGTGGTTTTCCTGTATGAGAGCCCTGGGAGCTAACAGGCTCCCTGTGAAATCGAGACTGACCCTGGACTCATGGGCGTTACTGGCCTCAGCCCCTGCTCCCAGCTCTGAGTGTTTGATCTTTGTTGCTTTTGGGCTGTCATCTTACTGTGTTGCTCTGGCCTGACCTTTAGTCCTCTTCCCCCACCCATCACAGTAGCAGGACTTATCGGCATGTGCCAGACATGTCTACACACAAAATTTAAGATCCTTACCATTGGACACTGTAGAGAGAGGGTTGAACCCAACCAGTCACCAGGATGGAGAGTGACAGAGAGGCCAGGAGAGAGAGAAGAAACCTGGAGTCTCCTCAACAGAAACTAGACCTGATCTCTGGAGCATCAAGAGATTTCCATTCTTATTTGAATTCAACCTTCAAGCCGCACATTATTATTATTGTAGTTTGTTTTCTACAATGACACATGGAAGGAAGCTTTATAAGTCCCTACCCTTACAGGAAGTGAGAGTTTTAGTTCTGATTTTGAGGAATTAGAGCATTGTGTTGAGAACCTTCCCAACAGAGACCATGTCTTTTTCATCTTTACTTCTTTTCATGTGTCAGTGTCTTGTGCAGGTAATACTCGCCAAGTAGTTAATGGCAGATGAGTCTAATCATGAGTCTGATAAGCCCGGAAAATAGAGCTCATTGGTTGCTACTCAATATAACCCATGAGCGCATGGTAAATGTTCTTGTTTTGCACATTATAAACCATAAACCAAGTGTCTGCAATGATGACACATAGCAACATCTCAGCAAGTATCAGCTATGGGTGGGAAAGATGGCTCACAGGTCAAGCTCACTGTTGCAGAGAGGTTCCCAAGTTCCCAACGCCCATGGTAGACAACTTGCATCAGCCTGAAACCCTAGCTCTAAGGGATCTGACGCCCTCTTCTGGCCTCTGAAGGCACCTGCACTCAGGTGCACATACTGATACCCACACAGGTACATACGCACACATATTAAAAGTGTTTTAATTTTTTGAGCTAAATAATGAATAAAATAGAAAGCTGAGACAGTTGATTGATGTATTTGACTATTTGTGGGGAACTTGGCAGTAAAGTATTTCTACAAGATGTTACCCATCTGGAAAAATGCTGCAAAGTGCACGTCATAGACAGGAAGGGTATGGGAGTTCGATGGAAGTGAGTTTGATTACATAGATTGGAGCACAGTGAGAAGGACAGGCAGCCGAGAGTTTAAGAATTGAGTATTGTTTCAAAAGGGGAGAAAAGTTGCTGAAAACAGGCAAAATGCTTTAAGTTTGTTTATCTTTCAACTGTATCATACTGTCTTTCCGACCCTAATGTGTGCCTGATGATATCATTTTTGTCACTCCTCAGGGAAGTGTTGGTCCTGCAGGACCAGTTGGACCTCCAGGAGCTCCTGGTCCAATGGTATGGCTCTCTTTGCTTATTGATATTTATCTTTAATTTCTCTGAGATGTCACAAAATATCATCTTTTGTAATTCTAGGGCCTTTCAGGAAATAGAGGACCACCTGGAATCAAAGGTGATAAGGTGATTTCAATATTAACATTTCACAGAGATAATTTCTCATCCTGGTTGGTTACCTTCTTCATGCCAACATAAATTATTGTTAAATATTTTTGGGTTTGTTTATAGGGTCTAATTTGTATTATATTTTTTCTAAAAAGTAGGAGAAATTAAAAGTTTTTTTTCTATAAAGAATACTTGCCTTCCTGTGTATCACCATGCTTTAATCTATTGTCTTTCTGTGAAATGTGCCTCCTAGGGTGAACAAGGAGTGGCAGGGGAGCCAGGAGAACCCGGGTATCCTGGAGACAAGGTAAGTCTCATTCCACTCATTTGATAAAAACAAATAAACTAAAAGCATTGACTCAAAAAAAATTATGATTTCAACTATGTATTTTGTAAGGATATGGTGTCAGTATGTTTTTTAACTCTAGAATACATGTTAATATTTTTAATAGTATACAAGTAGAAAGTTTTTCTTTAATATAACATTTCCCTCTAATTTCTTCTCCCAGGGCACCATTGGGTCACCAGGACCACCAGGCATAAGAGGAAAGTCAGGGCCTTCAGTAGGTTTGAACCTTCACTTTGCTTTATTTTGTGATAAACATGTGTATGCCACAGCTTGAGTCTTGGTACTTAGTGGTGTTAGCAGGATGCATGCACGGCTGGGGTGGGTGAGTGCCTACTAACTTCACATTTTCTCTCTTCAGTCTTAGAGGACAGTCAGCCCTTGAGTTCTCAATACAGCTTCCATAGGATGATTCTTACCCTAGGCCAAAGAGAAAGCCTTAAAGAAAACAAAGAAAGCTGAAGTCAGAAGTAGAACTCTGGGTGGTTAAATTGATTGTCTTATCTCACCCAAGCCCTATTCTTCATGAAATACCAGACCTTGTCCTAAGGATGACATATCTGATTTATTAGTCACAGCAATCCTGTCAAGTTGGCACTACACTTTTGTTTGTATTTTATAAAAATATTGAGACAGAGAGTTAGTTAACTTGTGTGAGGCTCCAAAGTCAGTCAGTGGATGCCTGAACATCTAGGTAAGAGGTCTGTCACAGCCCAGACTCAGATGTGGCACCATGCAGCTTTAGGGCTTAATATCGCAAGGTTGTTTTAGCATGTTAATAATGTTTATAGCTATAAATGGTGGCTATAGATAGAAAAGTGGATGTGGAATTAAAGAACACAATTAGACATCAAAAGGATGTTTACCTGAGCACTTTATTGTGCTCTCAGATTCGGCCCCCTTCTCTCAGGAATCGTGGCTATGTTTCATAACCTCATACAATCTGTCTACCATTTTGTAAATATTTCTCAGGAATTACTTATTCCAGAGAACACTTTCTGAGATTTATCTGATGACGTGCCAGTGGATAACCTATTTTTATATTGCATTAGTCTAATTAACCTTGTCCCCAGGCTCCTGCCCGAAGTTGAATCTCAAAAATTCTACAGTCCATATTAAAGCAAGAGAATCACTCAAGAAGACAGCTAGTGGATAAAAGGAGCCTAAACTAAGTAATGGAGATTTTTACATATCTAATGTGATTGTAAAAGAAGACTAGAGCCTTTTTTCTTTCTTCTTCATAATTTGAAGTTTTAAAAAAATAATTTGATAATCATAAGTGATACAACACAGTTATCTAATTAGAAGCTGATAAACTCAATATTACTCTCATATGCTCTACACTTATATTGCAAGAGAACTGAGGTCAAATAAGGCTAAGCATTGTAAGTTTAGCATTCTCTGAGTCAATTGATATCATAGTATGTTATTGAGTCAATTGATATCATAGCATGTTATTGCAGGAGTAATGAGTAACCAATCTAAGCCACAGGCTGAAGTCCCAGGTCTGACATGTGACCTACTATGACCTTCAATATCTATGACCTTACAACTTGCATAGCATGCTTGGTCCTTGTGGATACTTCTCTAGTTTGAGTGAACATTGCACTAATAATGCAGTGTGCTATACTATTTCCGTAGTCTAAGCTAAGAGAAGCTCATTTTACCTTTGACATACTGACATAAGGTTTTGTTTGTGAAAGAAATCACAAGAAATGCAAATAGAGTTTATTTATGGCGAGGGATAAAAAAGGTCTGAGTGAGTTTTACTGACTCATCATCCACCTTTCTGTACTATTCTCACAAAATAACTTAATGTCAGTGGGGATCCCATTAGCAGGGAGTTTTATCAAACCTTTGAAAGATACACGCTTTGAGCTCAAGACAGCTTAGATTCATGACTGATTTTAACGAAAACTGCAGAGATGGCTCAATAAGGGTTGGCCATGTGAGCATGAGGACACTCAACAGTGGTGCTTGTGTGTTTGTGATCCTAGTGCTGGGGGGACGGAGAAAGGATGAGCGTGAATGGGGCTTGAGTGCCACCCAGCCTTCCCTACTCAGCAAGACCCAGGTCCTAGTGAGGGACCTTGTCTCAAAAAACATGAAGAGTGCCTAGGAATGGCACCCAAGATGATTGACCACACACACACACACACACACACACACACACACACACATGCATGCACATAGGCAAGCAGTCTTCTATATATATGTGCACCTATATGGATATACACATACAATATTTTGATGAAAGAACCTTTCCTTTGGTGTATAAACTCATTTGTATCTTACTAATACTAAGATATTTGGCCTGAAAATTTTCTCCAGTAAGGATAGAAGTCCTACTTTATGAAAAATTTTTTACACAAAATCAGTTGACTTAACAAGAGACAAGTTGACTGCAACCCTTGGTTATGCAAGCCTGCACCTGCCTGAAAGCTTTGTCTGCTGCCGTGGAAGGAATGGCTCTCAGGATGGCTTTCTAAGTCCTAGGTTGGGTTTTCTGTCATCTTAGATTTTACTGGCTGCTTTTAGTGTGTCCAAGTGGATCTGAGTTATAACATGAAAGAATATTTTCCAGATGTAGGAACGGCCTGATGTGGAAGGTGTGTATATTCTGGAACAGGGAAGGTTTTGTTCACAAGTTCAGAAATCAGAGGTTACCACATGGGAAGGGTCAGGAACCCTTCTCTCCCAGAGCTATAGAAAACAAAGACAATGTGCTCTTAGAGTGTGTGTGTGTGCACGTGTGTGTATGTGTGTGTGTGTGTGTGTGTGTGTGTGTCTGCACGTGTTGGCTCCCTTACCATTACTATACTAGAAGTTTCCTCATTTATAGTGACTCACTTAGCACTGAAGCATTCTGTAAACTACTTGAAAATTCTTCATAAAATGTTTTTAAAGTAAAATTGACATTCCTAGAAAGCTGATAACTTAAGTTGTGTAAAAAATATAATTATTGTGAAAAATGAATTAAGTTGCTCCATAATTATTTTTTTTAATTTGCTTGTCAATCAAATCGAGGGCCTGAGGACATGCTGTTTCTTCTTGGGTGCTTCTAGTTACATCCTAATTGGTTTTTGCCACTAGAGGGCCCCAGTGAAACCCACCCCATCTCTCTTTAAGAGAGGTGCTTGTTTATTTAGATTTAAGACCGCCTTATACACTGATCCAGGTAGACTACACGTTTGTTTCTGCCGTTCGACCCTTAGTGGCCCTTTGCCCAAGCTGCCTAGATCCTGGTGTGGTAATTGTTCTGAGCTCTCTCATGTCAGATGGCTTCACACTGAGAAGGGAGCCAGTCAATACAGGTAGCTAGTTGTTGGAAGTAAGTCCCCTTGTGCATGTCGTGTCCGAAATTTGATGTCCTCTTAGGCCTATTCTAATCAGATTCAAAGCTCATGTGAAGGCTTAGAGGAAAAGCAGCAAATGCAGCAATTTTCCTAATGACAGCAAGAGGGTCTTTGTACTGCTCTCCCCTGGACTACACCGTCATCTCGGAAGCATCTATGACTTCTCTTGCCTCAGGCTCATACCTGCTTCCCTTTCATAGTGTGTCCTGTTTATAATGTCACTATGGATAAAGTAACCTAAAATATCAAGCCCTCAAAATTTAATCCCAGAATCAAAGCGATCTGGGAATTGCAAGCAAAGCCCAGAGAAGGGCTGGGGCCGGAAATGAGCAGTTCCTCATTGCCACATTGGTTAACGCTCCTGATCCTTCCATGTGCCCTGGCTCTGCACTAGCCACACATCATCTCATTTAATCTCCACAAAGACTGTGAGGGTGTTAGCATCACCATTGTCCTTCCAATCTTTTTGATGAGCTAAGGGAGATTTAGAGACACCAAGCAGCAAGGATTGCAGTCCCCATGAGTCATAACTACTCCACCAAGCTGCTCACAGTAGCAAAGAGGAGAGAGTGTTTCATAAGTGTCCTGAGACTCTGCGGAGAAAAAGCAAAGCCTCGTCTAGGACTCCTTACTGCTGCCTTCTTAGCCTGTCTCTGGAGAAGCACACACACATGTATGTACATGCACACATGTGCACACATTCACACATATACATACCTGCAACATACATACACACATGCATACACATGCCTGCAACATACACACACATATACACACATATACACATATTCATACACATGCCTGCAACATACATACACACATGCACACAAACACACATATACATACCTGCAACATAATACATGCACACATACACATACCTGCAACACACACATACATACACACATATATACATATTCATATACATGCCTGCAACATACATACACACATGCACACAAACACATATACATACCTGCAACATGCATACACACATGCACACATACACACACATACATAAACATGAAAGCATATATAAGCACATTATACATAGGCATATACTCACACATGTGCACATATACACATGCATATACCTGCAACATGCATACACACATGCACACAAACACGCATATACATACCTGCAACATACATATACACATGCACACATACACACATATACATAAACATGCAAGCACATATAAACATATATACACAAGCATATACTCACACATGTGCACATATACACATGCACATACTTGCAACATACATACACACATGTACATGCATATATGAATGCATACATATGCAGGCATATACTCACACATTTGCACATATACTCCTGCACATATATGCATGCATGCATATTTTCACACCTACACTTTTCTTGACAGAGCCAACTGACTAGTTAACTTGTTTGTCTATCTAACAGAAGTAAATATATATTGCATCATAAATATTAAAATAAATCTCACAGTGATGATGTAATGAGAAATAGGTGAAGCCCAAAGCCAGGAAAGGTGGCTGATGCTCTCAAAGGCTGACAGTGTAGAACAGGGCTGGAGGACTCTGAAAACCTTTACAAACCAAGTCTCTGGAGAACCACTGCAACTTTCTTTGACATAATACAGTAAAGGTTGTTCAGCTGCAAAATGCTAGTTTCCACTTTCAGTTCTATTTATTAAGTTAATATTTATATTTTGATTTTTTTCCTCCCCTTTTAGGGACAACCAGGTGACCCAGGACCACAGGGACCATCTGGCCCTCCAGGACCAGAGGTAAATCATTGATTAAAGATGAAAAATTTGAAACAAAACGTGATGAAACTTCAACTTAATTTACAAAGTGTGTGGGTTTTGTGGGAAGCTTGAGAAAGATTCTCTCTGAATTTTGTCTATGTAAAGCAGTTTAGACTATATTTACTGCATCGGAGATCCCAAGGAAACAGGAAATTGACCATGAATTGAAGTTCCTGGGGCCAGAACACTTTCAAGCTTTGAACCCTTTTCATAATGACATTGTGAATTGAATGTAAATTTATGTTTCATATGTGCTTAGCCTGAAGGGAC
This sequence comes from Mastomys coucha, assembly GCF_008632895.1. Classification (NCBI taxonomy): domain Eukaryota; kingdom Metazoa; phylum Chordata; class Mammalia; order Rodentia; family Muridae; genus Mastomys; species Mastomys coucha. The sequence continues at coordinate 92,710,222 of NW_022196898.1, forward strand.
ACGTGTATGTCTTCCAGGTTCCTGAGTTGTGACTGTGACCCTCACAGAGGGTCACGTGTAGCTCATCTACTGGTGTATCACATATTTTAGGATTTGGGGACATTTCATATTTCAGAGTTTATATTAGCTATGCAAACTCTGGACTATCCACATTTTAATTTTGATGAAATCACAGCCGATTTGTGTGCTCTGCATAGCAATGGCCAGTGACACATCGCTAATAATTGTAAACGAAATTGGATGCATAAACTCCACTGAATTAGCAATATGAAATGCTTCCAATTCTTGTTAAATGGTGGTAAAGGCCCTCCCCCTCTCTCTCCTGAAAGCTCTCATAGGGCAGAAGCTTCGGGTGAAACATTTGAAGGTTCTTGAACCATATTATGAATTCCAGATGTTATGCGAGATACAGCTTCTGCACTTCACCCTAGTTTCAGAAAAACACCCCAAGTCTAACCAAGAGCAACAGATGCAGCAGCTATGCTGGGAATATAAGCGGACTTGTGAATAACTAAGATGAGAACTTACAGCTCCCAGCAGCAGAGCCCTAGGCAGGCTGCGGATGGGGCAGTCCAATGGGTCCACCCTCTGTGTCAACTACTGACCATATTCCACAGCTGCTCTTCAAGGGTCGATGAATTTTTTCTTTCTTTTTTTTTTTAATTTTTAAAAATTTTATTAGATATTTTCTTTATTTACATGTCATACAATATCTCCTTTCCCAGTTTCCCCTCAAAACACAAAAGCAAAAAACACCAAAAAACCAAAAAGTTAAGAACAAGAACAAACCCCTGTTCCCTCCCCCCTCCCCTTCCTCGCCACCCCACCTTCTCCTGCTTACTGGTCCTGGCATTCCCCTACACTGGGGCATAGAACCTTCACAGGGCCAAGGGCCTCTCCTCCCATTGATAACCAACTTGGCCATCGTCTGCTATACATATGCTGCTGGAGCAATTAGTGCCCCCATGTGTACCCTTTGGTTGGTGGTTTAGTCCCTGGGAGCTCTGAGGGTACTAGTTAGTTCATATTGTTGTTCATCCTAAGGGGCTGCAAACCCTTCAGCTCCTTGGATCCTTTCTCTAGCTCCTTCATTGGGGACCCTGTACTCAGTTCAACGGATGGCTGTGAGCCTCTACTTATGTATTAGTCAGGTACTGGCAGAGCCTCTCATGAGACAGCTATATCAGGCTAGATTGTCCTTCCTTTAGTCTCTGCTCCATAGTTAGTCTCTGCAACTCCTTCAATGGGTATTTTGTTCCCCCTTTTACGAAGGAATGAAATGTCCACCTTTTGGTCTTCCTTCTTCTTGAGTTTCTTGTGGTTTGGGGATTGTACTTTGTGTATTCGAATCTTCTGGGCTAATAACCACTAATCAGAGCATGCATACCATGTGTGTTCTTTTGTGATTGGGTTACCTCACTCAGAATGATGTTCTCCAAATCCATCCATTTCCCTAAGAACTTCATAAATTCATTGTTTTTAATAGCTGAGTAGTACTCCATTGTGTAGAGATTTTTTTAAAGTAAACTGCTATTCTTTTTTTCTAATTTAAAACACATTCATTATAGATAGATCAAATATCAAATATTACATGGCAACCTTGGTTTGCTGATAAGGAAGTGATGGGGGTACTGATGCACATGGATCTGAGCGAATGATTAAAACTTGATATTAATCAAAGTTTATCTCTTTATATGAACCTATCCTCTTTTACTTCAGTCAAGTTTAATGGGAACTGTACCAGAATAGGGTTTCCCTGACCTCTCTCACTGAGGATGTAGCATCTAATTTAAATGTGATTCTTTTAGAAGAGTATTATCCTAGGTCCAACTGCAAATTGTTGTAGCTGAAGTTATGAGTGGTAACTGCATTGGGGCGGGCTGTCTGTCTCGTGTATCATTACGATTTAATCATTTTCTTTTGGATAAAGCAAGGCTACAGGTGCACAAATCATATCTTTCCCTCCCATCTTACATTTAAAGATGGTCATTTTTCCTGTTTCCTTTAAGATTTTATCATTTTCCATCAATAGTTAAAATATTATCTTCCTTATCTTTAATTTTACATTGTTTATAAAGGGTCCTAACCTCTAACTACCCTGTTCTTCTTCATCTGCTTCAAACTTTTCCATAGTCCCAGAGGTGTTATCTGCATTCTCAAGAATCAGTACAAGATTGTTTGAGGCAACTTAACAAATACACCATAAACACACGTTGCATGCATGACTGGGTATGAGCGGTGTCTTATAGAAGATGTTCTGGCCCACTGGCTCTTACAATTCTTCTCCCCCATTTTTTGCCATGTTTCTTGTGCCTTTGGTGTATGGGTTGTGCTGTAAATGTATCAGTTGGTCATAGGCACCCACCAGTGGTTGTTCACTGCACTGTGACCAGTGTGGACTTCTGTGATGGTCCTACTCTGCTGGAAAAGGAGCTGCTGTGAGGGGAGAGAGCTACACCTACTGTGACTACAGAAGCGAGCATGTAGAGGGGAGAGAGCTACACCTACTGTGAATACAGGAGTGAGCATGTAGAACGGAGAGAGCTACACCTACTGTGACTACAGAAGCGAGCATGTAGAGGGGAGAGAGCTACACCTACTGTG
>NW_022196898.1:92713162-92730037 GCF_008632895.1 Mastomys coucha
GAGAGAGCTACACCTACTGTGACTACAGGAGCGAGCATGTAGAGGGGAGAGAGCTACACCTACTGTGAGTACAGAAGTGAGCATGTAGAGGCAAGAGAGCTACACCTACTGTGACTACAGAAGTGAGCATGTACAGAGTAGTAGGGAACTATACCCATTCTTCTCAACTTTACACTTTTAATGTAACTAAGGATTGAAGAATTTAAAGAATGTTTAGTAACAAATCAAAGCTAAAGTCATTCTATTTCCATAATAGATGTCTTTCCTCCGGTAAATGCTTTTGGGTGTCAGGTTTATGTTTAGCTTGTAGGCTTTGAGCAAAGACTCCTAAGCAGGAAAATGGAATCCTGGGGCTTGAGATTTTTACATGTATGGATGACACATGTATAGAAGGAGGGGTTAGAAGGAGATGAATCCTTCGGATTACTTAGAAGGACCAATGGGATAGAGCCAAGGAGTAGCCGTGAGGGTCTGAGACCTCACCTGTGAGAGCTAAGGATGGTATCCCTAGCAAGTCAAGGAATATAATTTATAACGTTGGAACGGCGCACTTCAGCTCAGCCAGCTTGGGAGAGAGGGCGATGAGTTTTGTATTTTTGCCTGACTAGTTGGATAAAACATGGATCTTTGTTACAAAATGGAAACTAAGAGCAGAAGGAAGGAAAACATTCGAGGTGGTTGGAAATTAGACCTCAGGTTCTGATCTGTTGGGATAGAAATGCTTGTAGTGTATGCAAATGAATCTCATAATTATGCAGAGGTCATGGTCCCGAGGGTCTGGGAGAAGAGTGAGCAGATATGTATAGTACACAGGAGTCGGTAACCATAGGAGTTACGTGCATCAGTTGCAGCAGACGCAGTCATTTGTGGAGAGTTTGTGACTCAAGGTCTGGAAAGAGTAAATCTGTATGCCCATCTCCCAGATATCTGTGTTCTTTGTCTATACTGCAATTAAAGGGTTTTGTTTCTTTGTTTTAATTTTACTTTATTTATGTTTATACTGTGCCTCTGTGTATGTATCTGGGTGAGTTCATGTACTCATATGTATGCACTTGCCCACAGAGGTCAAAAGAAGGAGCTGGATCCCTTGGGGCTAGAGGTATAGGCATTTTGTAAGCTGCCCAGTGTGGGTGCTGAAATATGAACTCTGGTCCCCATGATTTGAGTAGCAAATGATCTTAACACTGAGCCATGTCTCCACCCCGACAATTAAGTTTTAAGTTAATAACCAAAGGGCAGTAAGATAAATTTTGGTGACTGAAATATACACTCTTGAGCAATTCACAGTCTAAGTGAAGGGGAAAAAACCACAATGGAAATTAGAAAATGTTAACATAGGTAGAGAACAAATGACAACAAACCATGTGAAGTGGCGCACAGACCAACTCATCTCTGCACAACAGAGCAGAGAGATGAGGTATACAGAGCGTCCATGAGGGACTGGATCAAAGGGAGAAGGGTGAGAAAGAGACAATCAGGATTGGACTAAGGCCTTAGCAGCAGTGACTATGGGGGCAGCCTGAGGGTTCTTGGAAGCCCAAGCAGGAGGTAATTGAAGACCTGGAAGTTGTATTAGTTCTGAGTTGTATTAGCGCTGAAATTTAAGACTTTTGCATCCCTCACTCCAAGGCCCAGAGATCTTTGGAGAAGAGGAGGCAGAAAGATTGTAAAAGCAGAGGGAGGTGGCAGATGATATCATGGAAGCAGTGCTTCCCAGACACACCAGGTAGATGTGCATGTGAGCTCAGAGTGCTGGTGCCAGAATGCACAAGACCCATGCAAGCTCCAGCCAAACAAAACCCCAATACAGATGTAGAAAGGTAAACATGTAACCCCCAGAGCGGTTACTACTCAATACCTGCTGGGAGACACACCAGAGCAGGCCCCTACCCCAAGACTAACAGGCAATACCAACTGGACTTGATGGGAAGAGAAGATGGTGGAGAGTTGTTAGGGGAGGGGAGGAGTTGAGGGTGAGCATGCTCAAACACATCCCATGGACTTCTCAAAGAAGTAGTGAAAATAGTTTGAAGACGTTGCCTAAAACATAGCCACTGAGTGCCGTAGAGTTTATTGGTATGGATGACAGACTTGGATCCAAACATGACTAACCAAAGCCATGACATATGATTAGTTAGTAATAGGAGGGGTCTTTCTCACAGACAGAAAGATATTTACTGTTCAGGTGAAATACATCAAGTTGTGATAGTAATGCTGTGTCCATGCTCAGCATGCATGGATTGATATCATGACACCAAAGCAGAATTTGGTTACAAAGATACCAATGGGGGCTAAATGGTAAGATGTAGATATAGACTTTTGTGATGGCTTCTGTTCATTATATAGGTGATAGAATATTTAAGTTAATATCTGGAAAGAAAATAGTATCAAGAGTTAATATCTTCTAAGTCAAAATCAAGAAGATAGGCTGAGACTATTCATTCATTCACTTTACATCCCAATATCAGCATCCCTTCTCTTTCCAGTACCCTCTCTAACAGATCCTGCCTCCTTTTCCTCTGAGAAGGGGGCAGGCTGAGACTCTTGAGCCATTTATCTAAAGTCTCTCTACCTTACTTCAACGACAAAGTGGGAATATCTGTATGTGCTAACCTCATGAAGTTACCCCATATCATATACAGTAACACATATACAGCAAAGCAGGGTACGGTTAGCATGAACAATGGGCACTGGCTGCCACCACCTCAACATTGCTATAGGCAGAAGCTGTTGTCTTGACTCAGGGAGGGGCTTGGGTGGGATGGGGTGGTCATATGCATGCAGTTGCCTGGTGAGGCCAGAAGGGGGCCTTGAAACTCTTGGCATGGGAGTTAAAGAGGGTTGTGCGCTCCCCGCCTGGGTACAGGGAACCCAACTCAAGTGCTCCGGAAGAGCATCTTTGTTCTTAATTCCTGCCCACCTCTCCGGCTCCTGGATTTTACTTAAGAAGGTCACTTCGTGATGTTGTACGTGCATCGGAGAATGCGGAGAAAGCTCTGAGGCAGAGCGATGATTTAAGACCCATTGGCCCACTTGCTAACAGCATTAGGGTCAACTTAAGTTTTGTCACCAAGTGCTGCCAAATGTAGGACTGTGACTTTCTGTCCAACCTTTACTGAACAGCATCATCACATAAAGAACCAGGGCAGGGGGAGGGGGGATCCTAGATGCTTAGGGCCGGTCCCTCAGTGCTGAGTGGATTCACTTAAGGGTATCCCATGGATAATTACCAGTAACAACAGCCACATTTTTTGTGGCATACATACACAATGGAATTTTATTAAGCCATAAAATGAAATCATGACATTTGTAGGAAAATGGAAAGAATTATCTTAACTGAACTATCCCAGACCCAGAGAGACAATAGCAAGGTTTCTCTCATAAGCAAATTCTAGAGCTTTATTTTCATATGCGTGGGTATGTAGGGGGATAGGGCAGGGAGCCAGAGACGAGACAGTAGGAAGGAAGAAAGAAGGTTTAAGGGGAGGTTGGGGTGGAAGGAGAAGAGAGTTATAACGTAGATGTAAAACGAGAGCAGAATGTAGGCTGCGGGGGTGGGGGGAGGGGCTGAGGGTAGTGTGGACATCTGCAAAAACCTAGTGTGGATAGAAAACATTCAATGCAGCTCATGTCTTCAAGTGCGCCCTTAAAGAGTAAAAACCGTAATGGCAAGGAACACATTCGATCTTCCTGTTCTTTACCTCGCAAGTACCTTCGTTTCGACAGAACGAAACCATTGCCCAACCAGGAAGCCATTTGGCATGGGGGTAAAGTCAGAGCATCCCCAAGTCCTGCCCGGGAATTGTCTAGCCTGTGCTTCAGAGACCTGGGAATTGTCTAGCCTGTGCTTCAGCGACCTGGGAATTGTCTAGCCTGTGCTTAAGCGACCTGGAAATTATCTAGCCTGTGCTTCAGCGACCTGGAAATTGTCTAGCCTGTGCTTCAGCGACCTGGGAATTGTCTAGCCTGTGGCTCAGCGACCTTGTAAAGTTATTAGTACCACACACTGCAGCAGAGAGTGCCACAGGGGGAAAAGTGCTCTGCAATGTTTATAGCACAAGGTAACAAAAGAAAGCCACTAGTAAGTCCTGCTATGAAAACCTTCCAGTTGCCACTTCATCCAAGAGGAGCTGGAGCAGGCAGGAGAGAGGCCTGGGAGGCCTGGGTGAATCTGACCTAAAGGCAGCCATCTATGACAGCTACATCTGTGGAGGATCCCAAGCTAGGACTGAGAAGAAACAAACGCATTGACTACACATCTTCATATTGGTTTTTTATTGGTTTATTTTTAAGATTTCATTTTTTATTTACTGTGTGTATACATGCAGGAGATGGTGAGTGCCCTTAGATGCCAGTAGAAAGTGTCAGAGTCCCTGGAGCTGGAGTCTTCTAGTGATTTTAACCTCCTCAAGTGCTCTTGACCTCGGAGATATCTCACCAGTCGCTCCCTAGGTTTTATTATTTTAAAACTTCTTTTAAAACTTTTTTTGAAACTTTTATACCTGCATATACTCCCTCCCTCCAACTCTTCCCCCACTCCCACCAAACATATTTCCTGTCAGCCTCCCAACTTCATGACCTGCTCCCACCTCTCTCCTACCTCTCTCTGCCCCCTCTCTCTGTCTCTCTCCCTCTCCCTCCTCTTCTCCCCTTCTCCCTCCTCCTCCTCCTCCTCCTCCTCCTCTCAGTTTTAGCTTGCTGAGTTCAATTAGCCCATATGCCCATGTGTGTGGGGCCATTCTCTAGAGCATGGGAAACCTAACACTGGGCAAAGAAAAGTGACTCTGTCCCTTTAGAAGTCCTCACCTGCCACTGACCTCTCAGCTGGAGTGGGAGTGAAAGACCCTCTCCTTCCTCAAAGTTGAAACTTTCAACCACCTGGACCTTGCGCAGAGCACAGCTGCTGTGCATTCATGTGTGTAGCAAGCAGCCATGACGTGGCAGAGGCCAGCCATTCCCAGCTCTATCCCATACAGCTGTAGCACAGAGTGACAGGGAGAGCAGGGTTGACTTGTGTAAGTGCAGTGGGCTCTACTGGTTTAGCACTGTTTAGCCACAGACAGCTCCAGCTCTGTGGCATGTTTTCATGGCTTCTCGTGTTCAGTATTTCCCCGTGTATACTTGCATTGTTTTTCCCATGTAAAGTTTAGCATCACTCTTATCTAGCTTCATTAAAAATACCATTGTTGTTTTCATTGGCTAGAGTCTATGCTGATGGATTAAGGGAGTGTCGATATGATCATACTAGTGTGTCATCTTCTAGAGAACAATGCCTGCCTTTCATTTGCCCAAATCTCCTTCTCTATTTTTTGAGAAATACTATTTACAATCTTCCCACATGATAGTTTTGCTAGTTCTTTGTAAAATTTTCCTATTTATTTATTTATTTGGTTTCTCAGGAGGTTTCTCTGTGTATCCTTGGCTGCCCTGGAACCCTGTGGTTCGGGCTGGACTTGAACTCTAAAAGCCATATGCTTCTGTCTTCCAAGTGCTAGGTTTAAACCTAGGTGTGTACCAACACCTGGCTCCAATTTTATATTTTTATTGCAATTTTTTGGTGGAGTTTCTCTATCCTTTAGGTTTGCTAGTAGGTTTTTGCCCGTATACACAAAGGTCATCAATTTCCCAGTGTTATTTTAAAGTTTGAGTCCTTACTGTTTTCTTCTGAGTTAGCTTTATCACATTTTCCTAGGGCTTTGCTGTGCCCTCGTGTGATTTCCAAGCTCATTATTATTTGAGTTCTTCTTCCATGCTTCTTCCGCCCCTGACTCAGTTCTCACGGTGAATCACACCATGATGAAGCTAATACAGTGTGAGAGTTGGAAGTACATCCTGACCTGGGGAAAGGTACTGGTTCCTCCTGATGTGAATGCAGGGATCAGGATGAAATCATGTATATATCTGACTACATTTAAAAAAAAAAACTATCAATTCCCTTTTTAAAACTTTTTTAAAAATCTGGAATAACTGCCACATTTGATGACAAGTACGTGCATATTGTTGAACGTGTTAGATCACTCAATACTATACATCTTAAAGGTTTAGAGAGATGCGTCACTGTAGAATCATGAATAGTGTCATTAACTTAAACCTCATCTGTAGTCTTGTATTCATGCTGGAAATCATAGCAACTGGTTGCCTTTGTATTGCCTATGTTGTTTGGGCAGCATGTCGTGGAGTTAGATTATAGTAGGGAGCCTTTTTCGATAGGCTTCTCCCCACAGTGATTCACACTTGGGTTTCTGTTGCGCTGTGATCAAAGCTGTCATTCTGGGTTACTGAACTTACACCTGTTTTATTTTTTGTCCCATGAGATGTTCACTTTTCTGAATATTTAATGTGGACCTGACTAGACAATATTTTTGTCAGATGTAAATTCTAACCTATAGAAGCTCGACATTCTTTTATCACATCCATGGACATCAACTGACACTCCTCTCCTCCACTCTCCTCTTTATGCTTGGTGGTATAACCTAAAATGTCCTAACTGAAGGACATATACCATGAGGCCCCTAAGTTCTCATCTGTTCTCCCATGTACTCCTTCCTGCCTTGTTGTGTAAAAGCTGTCTCTTCGCTCGTTTCTCTGACTCCTTTAGGCATACTTCCTGAATGACCTTTCTTTCTGTTTGTTCATATCTGGCCACAAGAAACCCAAGGAGTCCCAGGGGCAACCATAACTTTAGATTTTCCAGGAACTTCATGTTGTTTCCTGTCAAGAGAGACACATTTGAGCACCATGACCTCACATTCCCGTAGGGTCTGGGGCTGTGTGACATGAAACGTGAATCACAGCGTATTGTTGAGAATTACAGTAAATAGGACTACACCTCCCCCTACTTCTTGGTCTCCTCATAGCTTCCCCATCCAGGACACATGCCACATAGAGGGTTTTTAATGCGTACACCACATGTCTCCTTCGTTTTAACTTTAAAAAGTTGCTTCAGTGCCGGGTGAGGAAGGCTGTGTCTTTGTTGCAGAGTAACTGAAGGCCACAAGTTTGTATCCTGGGCTCAGCTTCCTGCCATGTGAGGAAAGCTCTGATTCAGAGGCTGTGACCTGTGAAATTAAATGTTATGGATCAAGACTTTAGTATAGTACAGTAGAAGCTCCAAACAAGGAAGAAGTAAATGATACTCATTGTCTGTGGGGACACTGATAACATTTAGATGCAAAGGGACCAAGTGTAATACACTTGTCACTAAGTGGCTACCTGGCCTCCTGAGGGAATGAAGCCATATTGGCGAATGTGTTTAACTATGCTGCTCTCAGTTTGCTCTCTCCACACCATCAGTAACTGTTGTCAGGCTTAGCAAGTTGTAGTCCATCTTTTAGACCAATGCATAGCCCATGTCTTTGCCACCATGTCTATTTTACTCCCATGCTACCCAGTCTAGTCTGAAGATTGCCATTGAAGAAAGGCTAGCTAATGTCAGTTGGATAAGACATTGGGCATACTTGCCTACTTGGTTTTTAGTCATTCTTCTTTGACGTGTACTTCCTAGTGAGTCTTACCATGTGATACAGAATTTTCTGTGCACTGACCCACATATCCCTTCTATAACTTAGCTATTGTCTCTTTGCTTCCCTTCCACATCTCTTCTACCTGGACCATTGACCAGATGGCTCTACCATCTCACTTTAAGTCTTGTCTCTCCAAGAATAGAATGACCTGGTATCCCACTCACAGATCTATCTATTAAGCAAGTATTTCATCTTGGCTGTCATTCAGGATATCCATAGTTACCTTCCTATGCAGCTGCTGCCCATCTCCAGACACTGAAGTGGACCCACTCCAGATCATGTCTGGCCTTTTCTTCCTGTTCTGCCTGGGCACATAGGTCCTGCCTCTCCATCACAACCTGTGCTGCCTTGTGTAAAAGGGAGGAGAAAAGATACACTGAGTATGTGAGGGTGTATGATGAATATCTTGGAAGTCTTGGAAAACATGCAGTTTTCTTGTGCCCACTGGGCCTGTTTGGGTTCAGTCAGAGTTATAAAATTTTCCATCTCAATTTATGACTTGGCAGTTCCCAGAGAACATAGGAAATGCTGGGTGTGGATTCACTCATTACCTTGAGATCAAGCATTCTTCCTCTGCCAGGACCCACTGACTGACACCAAGAGTTATTTCCACATGACACATGACTTTCTGCTGTAGATGGCATGACTTCCCTCTAGACTCCTGAAGGTAGCTTGTTTCACTTGCTGAAGATTGTCACGAGCCAGAGGGCATCTGTCTGCATCTTCCACTTCTCGAATGCTGCAGTTTTCTGGGATGAATGAATAGGGAGTAGAGCTTCCTGGGCTCCCCTTGAAAATATACTCAGTACTCAGTGTTTGGAAGAGAGTGGTGCTCCTCCCTCCATATAGAATGTTTTACTTTCAGAGTCCAAAGAGGTCGACCCTTCCTATTGGTGACAGAATGAAAAATACTGTGCTGAATTTGTTCTGTAGGAGATTGTCATTACATTGATAATCCCTGGACTCTGAAAACCTCAGAGAATTGGCCATCCCATGAAGCTTACTGAAGTTTGTTCTCACCATCTGGAGTATCTGTCTCTTGTCAAGTTGTTCCTGGGGTAGTCACCTTTGACTTTCCTAATCCATTCAGTATAACCTGGTGTTTAGTGGTTTAGGGTGTCGTTATGTCATATTCTGAGGGCCCACACCCCTTCAGACTATATTATTATGAAAGAAATCTGGTAACACAGAAAAACTATAAGTGACTATTGTCTAACCCAAACAAATGCAAACTTTTAATTCCCTGTTGTAATTATACAGGAGATGAATGCATTTGCTAAATCAGTTAACTACACAGCAAAGCTGGGGAGTCTTAGTAATGTGTTGTCACAGTGACACTGCCGCTGACACAGCAGCTACAACTGGGGCTGTGGTAGACTCCTGCCACTCTGTGGTGAAGTAAACAGTGTTCTGATCGCGACCTCCACCCCTACATCTTTTAGATCTTTGATGACAACGTTGATCTCTGATGCACTCCTCATCCTTATCCGACACACGTATATACACAACACACACACACCCACACACATGACAAATACACACACATAACTGAAAAGTATCAAAATGTGTGTGATTGGTTGATTCTTAAAACTCAGAGCTCTACCAGTCCCCTGTCTTTCAGGCTTCTCTTTAGATAGTCTAATTCTGTTGTCCATCTCGGACAGAGCTTTTAGGAACAATCACAAACAACCAGATGCTGAGGTTAATTAACGTATGTCCTATCTTCAAGTAGCTCATACTTTAGAAACTAGCATTCAATATGCCAGAAGCCTTCTTGCATTGTATTTAAGATGCAATAAAATGAAAATTAAACAATCATTCCTTGGAAGACTAGGAGCAGTTCAGTCCTTAAAGAAAACTATAGTTTTGGTAAAAAGAATTTCTTTCCTGGGCGTCCTGATCTTTCCTTTCTAACCTTTTGTCTCTTGGCCATGGATTCTTAGCCATCCAGTGTGCACACAATTGTTATTGTTGCATATGTATTTGGGGTGTGTGTGGGGGGGTGTGTGTTTGACAGAGAGAGGGAGAGAGAGAGAGAGAGAGAGAGAGAGAGAGAGAGAGAGAGAGAGAGAGAGAGATTTGTCCTATAGTTGGAGCCTGTTCTTAGTGAAGGATCAGATAGATAAGTCTCACTCTGCGTAGTGAGTAACGGATACTTCAAAACAACATTTTCCCCTCAGTGACATCTCTATTTCAACTCTGAGTGGAATCCTGAAACTAAGGTAACAAAAAGTCTATGATTATCCAGTCCCGAGTATCACTCCTGGAGGGGTGTTGCATCACTATGGATGACTGGAAAATTTGATACTCCTGAAGTCAGTCACACCGTGTGATCAGGTATCTGCTTGAGGACTGGCCAACAGCTGATGCTAGCCCCTTGCAGACAGGGAGCTCTGAGTCCTAGCAGCATACGTGAAGGCCAAGGATTCAGGGGAAGCTGTCATAAATGTGGGTATTTACTAGACCTGTCCTTTGCCGGAGTTCATCTGGATAAACATTACCTCAGAACACTTCAAAACATATCTTTTCTGTATGTTTAACTTATTCCATCAAGTTATGAAATTGCTGTAGGAATGAGGTGGACACCTGTACCTTTCTGCTCTTCATAGAGTGGTATCACAGATATCTCAAGAAAAATATCATGTGCGTTAATGTAAAATGTTCTTTCCGAAATTCTTTTTCTGCTTATAATAGAAACATATAAATGCTATTGAGAATGTTTTGCAGTTTCTCCAGGCATAGCAGCGTCGGCTTTGAGCAGAGAGCCCGCAGACTTCTAATAAGGTAGCAGAATAGTGAGAGGTTTTGTTGATTCAGCTGTTAATTCCCCTGGGCTGGTGCTCTTGCCAAGTATTTGAGTTTGGGGTGCTGACTTTACTAAACAGGGCCAGCTGTTTATCACAGAAGTGAGTCAGGAACACTAATCACAGAATGCCAGGAGGGGCTAGCTAGCAGACACCTCTTGTCCATCGCGGTGGCCTTCATTAGAGAAAATGAATAGTCTGGAGGGTCCTTCGATGTCAACAACATCCAAGGTCACCTGACTTCTAAAAGCCAGGTGTAGAGCAGGAGGAAGAGGGGTAGAGCCCTCTCTGTTGAGGTATTCTTATGCTAATTCTTTGGTTCTTGCTAGAGGCAGGCAGAGGAGAATCTCGACCTAACTCTTTCAGCTAATGTCTTACAGAGAAACCTTACAATTACTCTCTAGTACTTAAAACATTAAACTAGGATAGTTGGAAACATTGGTGAAGGTCAGAAAGCAATGTCCGAATTTTCTCTTGCTAGCTGTAAGAATATGATATCTTGGTGAGTTCCTAGCACACAAGTACGAAGACATATCTGGGCCACCTCTGAGTTTGGGGTGCCAGGCAACAATGCGGAGGCAGGAGGCTGACTTTCCTTGAAGTTTTCGCCTCAAATACTGCCTTCACGCAAAGTGTGCGTGGCATATCTAAACCATCCAATCCTAGGTGTCTCCTCGCCAGTTTCAGTGAGGTATAATTGATGTATAACAAATGGAATACGTCTATATTATACAGTTCAACTATTTTTTCTTGGTGCAGCATCTCCTGTAGACAAAGCTGGCCATGAATTCACTATGTAGCTAAGAACAACCTCAAACTCCACATCTTCCTGCCTCTACCTCCCAAATGCTAAGATTATAGTCATGTACCACTGCCCCTCAAAAATTACACAGCTTAATTTTTGACATATGAATAAATTGTGCAAACATCAAAACTAAGTGGGTGATAATGTGATCAACCCACATCCCTTAGCTGCCTTGTTTACTCTGTAGTCATTGTTTGTCCTCCCCCCATATCCCCCCAACAGCGTACTATACTCTGTCTTTTGCCACTATTGACTGTTGAAGTCTGAATATCAAATAACAGAATGGTTTGTTGTAAAATTTTAAGTTTGGCCTAGCTTTGTGTGGTGGACTTTGTGTCTGATCCTGTTGGTGCCTTTAAGAGTGATATCAAAGATGCATGAATGTTGTGTGGAGCTGGGGACGCCTTCCATCATAAGGACTTGCATTGTCTCTTGTTTGAGCGCTCTTCTCTGCCAGGCATCCCTGATGCTGAACATATGGGAGTCAGCTGCAGTGTGATTTCTGCTCAAATACATGGGATTGCCCAAAGGGGAACATCTATGGAGAGGAGTGATCAGTTGCAAAACTTTTCAAAAACATCATAATGAGAACAATCTGGGTTTCGGAGGCATTTTTGGTCTGAAACGGCAAGGAGGGGATAAAAGGGAAGCAGCTCTCTCGACGGGGTCTTCACACCGCGTTTCTCTCTCGACGGGGTCTTCACACTGCGTTTCTCTCTCGACGGGGTCTTCACACTGCGTTTCTCTCTCGACGGGGTCTTCACACCGCGTTTCTCTTGGCAGAAGCTTGTGTTTTCTGCATCTGGTTTTCCCTGAAGACAGGGAAGCTCCTTAGTCCGCAGTAGCTCCCTGCTCTGTGTTTGAGTTTGGTCCCTATAGTTTACTGGGAAAACAACTTTATTACTTTTTGTCCTTTCAAATATTTTTGTTGGCATTAATCCTTTAGGGAGGCTTATTCTCATTCAGAAACAGTCCAACTTCTTCTTCCTTTTACTATTATTGCTTTCCTTCTAGGGCTTGCTATATTGCTGGCAGGATGCCTCTTTCCTAAAAGGCAAAAGGAACAAAATCCTATGGCTGGGTCTCAAATCTTCCCGTCTAGAACCCACTCCCCTGCAAGGTGTGCTCTACCTTGTTTGAATATATAAAATTGCAATCATTCCAACAAAACCATGCTAAGTTGTTCTTTTTGCATTTATTTGTAGACAAAGGATGACTTTTGAATAGAATGGAATTAATGGAGCTATAGTGATAGCTCAGTTGATAAGGTGCTTCCCTGAAAACGCCAGGGCCTGAGTTAGATCCCCAAACTCATGGAGGGCCGCTGGGGCTCAGTGGCCAGCCAGCCTAGCTTAATTTACAAACTCTAGGCCAGTAAGAAATCCTGTCTCAAAAGAAAACGAGGCAAATGGCACCTGAGGAAGGACTTGCAAAGGTGTCTGCAGCCCACAGACATGAGCACAACCCTGTGTTTACACCAACACACAAAAGAGGGTTCATTTTTAATTTGGCCATCAGCTCAGGCTATTAAATATTTCATTTAATTAATGTACTCTATACCAAATAGCAGACTAGGCTTTCCCTAGCGTCCATGTACACATTCATAATCTAGATGTTGCTATTATCAATTGTATTTTGTAGCTATTTTTTTTTTTTACATAAAAGACCAAATTTATCTCTCCTAGTTTGGGATTTCAAAGCCACTCAGATGATGAATACAATCCAAATCATACTGTGTTCTGTGTACTTAAAGTGCAAGAACAAGCACCACACAAAAGAATCAAACATTTTCAGTGACCTTCAGTAGCCTAAATATCATCTAGAACAATTTGTATTATTTAAAACTACCATAAAAAAATATCAGAGCATCCCAAATGATCCAGAGCACAGACTTTGTTTTCAAGCTAGTATTATAATCAAACATGCTACTTATCTAAATATAATAATAATAATCTAAGTCTAAAGTCTGTTGATTTACCCAGTGTCTAATCCAGTGAATGAATTCTGCCTTTTTTTCTAAAGATGTTCACATCATCACACACAGTTGCCTACCACAGAAAATAGTTATCTAACAGGCCTGCATTGGTTACTTTTCCTTTTGCTTGATAAAAAATACTCTGAGAAAAGCAACTTAAGGGAGAAAGGATTATTTGGGCTCCCAGTTCAAAGATACAGTCCATCATAGCAGAGAAGCCTTAGCAGCTGAAGTTGCTGGTCACATTGCATCTGCAGAAGGAGGAAATCCTTGTGCTTAGCTAGCTTCCTCCTCTTTATGCAAGCTTATGGAATGGCATCTCCTACTATGTGCAAGCCTAGGGAATGGTGTTGCCCACAGTGGGTAAGCCTAGAAAATGGTGTCGCCCACAGTGTAAGTGGTTTGCTCGACCTCAGTTAACCTAATCAAGACAATCCTTCACAATCATGCCAAGAAGCCAACCTAAATGTCCCTCAAAGGTGTGCTTGAAGGAGTGGCTCCTATGTGATTCCAGATACTATAAAGTTAATTATCAATATTATCCATCAATACCAATTCATCAAACAACAACCAAAAAGACTTATTAAATTATATAATCGACAGGTGGTAAAAATCAAAATATTTAAAATATTTAATTGAATATTTTTACTTATAGAAAATTTATGATATCATTATTAAGTCAAAACAATAGATATAACTATCAAAGCCAGGTATTACATCTTTATAATTTTTAATTTTTTGTCCTTTTCTTCTATTCTTCTTGCCCTTTTTCTCCATAGGAAGTCTTTGAAACATTTTTCATTATTCTACATTAATCCACATTTTCCAAAGTATTTATATAAATGACTCATAGTCTGGCCTTCTTCACATAGCATAAGACACTTGCGGTTCATGCAGTTTGTTCCAACTTGTGTCTGATTTTCATTAATTCAGCTATTATATTTACTCTTTGTTGTTTATCCATTTGCAATTTTAATTGGAAGAAATACAGATCTCAATTAAAAACTGAAATATATTAGTCTCATTGGAAAGCTACTTAAAATTTCAATGTGTGCCATGAAATACCATATATTTACCTTCTTAGGAAACTAGTTTTTGAGCTTTTGGCTACCACTAAAGTAAGAAGGCAGTATTTCACTTTTATGATTTCCTAGGAACCAAATGAAATCTGCTAGTGCCTTGGTTCCCAGGTTTTGTTATAAAAATGCATGTGAATTAGTCTCCAGCCTTTAGTGATTAGAGAATAATAAAACTTTGTTTTTACTGGAGAGAACACTGAATCACTCTCTGTACACCAAACAGATGTGCAGGCTCTGAAAATAGAAGACACATTTGCACTTTAGTATTTTTAAAGCTACCTCATTTTTCTGCTTCTCAGTAACAATTTGTGATCAGACTTTCTGTTAAGAAAACACCAGGAGTCAGGCTTCCCCCTCCTCCTCCCCCTCCTCCTCCTTCTCCTCTTTCTCCTCCCCCTCCTCTTCCTCCCCACTAGGGTATTATGTTCTCAAGAAGTGTGACATGATGACTTAACTGAATTAGTGAAACTATTTGTGGGAGAAAATGTTCTGACTTGTCAGTGTTATTTTGAATCTTAAGCATTGAATCTGGACATCTTTTTATCCGATTTTTGTTTTTACTCCACTTATTGTAGATTTGCCTGACAATATGATTTTTAAAATAAAGAAGTCTTGGCCCTAAGAATATACTATAGTTCTTTAGCATGTAAATTCCCTGACATTTCAATGCTTGGCTTATGTATCCATGTGCCATCATTGGTTTTACAGATTGAGCAGTAAACTTAAACATTAAGTTGAAAATTCCTTTCTGGGTGTTATCATTAAAACTCAGCTGACTCTGTTAACTCTTTTAGAATGTATTATTTAAATGAAAAAATCTCTACTTGGAAGTAGTCCAGCTATGAATATTTAAACTATAGAAAATATTTGTTGGCCAAGTTTCTAAGCTACCCCATGTGGGAAGGACATAGACTTTTTTCTTTTAATAACTATACAGATGTACTTCATAGATCTTCTGTAAACTTTTAATTTTGAAACGTTCTACTTCCCTAACGTTAATATGAGGTTGGACGAGATAGCTTTTGCCCCATTATCTTCTCTTCATCTGTGACACTTTGCATCTATTTTTGTGCATCCTGTTAATATTTTGAGTCACAAAAGATGAAGTGTTCACATACATCAACATGCCATGTTTAACTAGAATTACCTAATTTTTGTTACTGTTTCATTGCAAAAATAAATCACAGTCACAAGAGACTGTAAAACAAAAGTGGATCCCACACGAATTTCAGGCTTCTTTCCTTGTAAGTACTGTAAGGTCAAGGCAGAGCTGCTTCTTGCCACCCAAGCCCTTCTTATATCTTGCTTTGGTTTCTCAGCTGGGCTTTCCTTCTGTGTGCACATTCATTCTCCATTCTTCACGCCCTTATAATTTAGCTGAGGGAGCACACCGCCATTTGGCTTACACAGTCTATGTTGATTATAGTCTCGTGGTGTAGTGTTATATGTTTCTTGATTTCTGTTTTTCTTGAAAATTGCTAGTCACACGCCAGAATCCTGACCATACTGAGGTTTGTTTTGGCAAGTCAGCAGGCCATCGTATGTTCTTCCATCTGCAAGCACATGCCTTTGTCATCCTTTCTCTGTGGGGATGAATGTGAAGTGTCACTATAGGGTTTGGGGAGGGCTGGAGTGCCCTTATCTACTATTTGGATGAAAGCTGTATAGAAGAATATAAACTCGGGCAAATGAATGCTAAATTGTTGACTTTTCTTATCACTTTTCCACATAATGAGTGACCTTCCACTTACCTTATAGATAGATATATGGCCAGTTTTAAAATTGATTTGTTTGAACGTATAAATTTAAATATATTTATTGCAGTTAAGTTCAATCCAGTTCTCCCCACTGAAAAAAAAAATCCTTTCCCTCCATATTTGGTTTGTGAACTCCCACCCAAGCACCTTAAGTGTTATTTTTTAAATTACTCTAGCTTCAGGGTTTGTGACAGCTTTCTTGATTGCTGGTATGATAAGGTATTCTGGGAATCATCTGGAAAGTGGACAGTCCATGAATGAATCCATGAGCGTGCTGTGGGCCAGTGTTCTGACAGTCCATGAATGAATCCATGAGCGTGCTCTGAGCCAGTGTTCTGACAGTCCATGAATGAATCCATGAGCGTGCTCTGAGCCAGTGCTCTGACTGGTTTTAAGTAAGGACCAAGGATCGCAAATTAACCACAGGACAAGCTGCCCTCCTCTTCAAAAGAAATAAGTCAGTCACTCAACAATAACAACAACAACAAAACTCTTTAAACTACTGCGAACCAGATGTCGTTGTACTTGCTGGGGAATATGACACTGGAAAGCACGTGAAGTGCACCCAAAGAGTTTACAGTCTGACAGAAAAAAAAATAAAACAAGACAAAACCACGCTGTGTTAAGTTGCTTTGTGGTATCAGAGTTTTAAGAGAAGAAAAAGAAGCATTTAAAGGTGAAGTATAAAACCCTTTCCCTTGCAGCTCCAGGTAATATTCATTTAAGTGGTGAATGTTGGGGAAGAGGAGAATGCTGGGTAAAAGATGGAGGTCAACTAGCCAGTTTCTACAAGAACTGGAAGACAAGGATATTGCCTCAAGGCCACTGTGACCTTTCTTCCCAGGAAATATAAAGTATTCAAGAGATTTGCATTTCCCTGATGACTAAGGATGTTGAACATTTCTTTAGGTGCTTCTCAGCCATTCGGAGTT
>NW_022196898.1:92731404-92764923 GCF_008632895.1 Mastomys coucha
TACACAATTAAAATCAAACCTATCAATCAAAAAAAAAAAAGAGAGAAGGCCTGAAAATATTAAATGAATACAGTTTTTTTATATGCATGAATATAAATATCAGGGGAACCTGATTCCTTTTGACCAGTAAAGCAATCAATGAATCTGTGTTAACTCCCTTATAACCCTTGGCAACCAGCCTAGTAGGAAGTCCTTTGGGTACACTGCCTTATTTGTCTTTTGACACAAATGTCCTCCACATATTTTTCTCCACATAATCCATATTTTAAATCTGGTATGCAAATTCCCAGAGTATACATTTCTTTTTTTTTTTCTTTTGGTTTTTTCGAGACAGGGTTTCTCTGTGTAGCCCTGGCTGTCCTGGAACTCACTCTGTACACCAGGCTGGCCTCAAACTTACATTTTTTTTCTTCACACAGCAAAGTTCACAAAATCATACATAAAGTCAATTCTTTTTTTAGGATTCTGTTTTTTTTTTTAATCCCAGTATGGAATAATTGCTTAATAATCATTTACATCAAATTTTGAAGAAAGTAAATTGTCTTAACTTGGCAAAGGATACAGACAACAAATGTTTTATATGCTTATAGATTTAAAGTGATTTGCTGTGGAATAAACTCTCTACTTTTTTATATCTACTAGGGTTTTCCAGGAGACATTGGCATTCCTGGACAAAATGGACCTGAAGGACCAAAGGTAAAAAATAAATAAAAACCATATTGAATGTAGATATATAGAATTTTCTCATTTAAATTCTTAATATGTATTGAAAAAAGATCTTAAGAGTACCAGAATTAGCAGTAATTAATAGACGTCTTGCGTTCAGAATCCAGCCAGTTTTAAATGATTTGCTGAATTTCTTGTAGGAATTAGAGGGATAATATATGAAAATCATAGATATTACTCCAAAGGATTTTTTTGAAGGAAAGAAAAAATGAGAGCAACTCTTTAAAGTCAATGGAGAGTAAGTGGGTGAAAGATTTCCAACTACTGGAACATTTTAGCACTGATAAAATGCCCATTGTTACCGTAAGAGAACATGAGCTATCCCAGAGCCTTGAGGTAACACAAGGAAACCTGCTGTAAACAAAGAAACCTCACACCTTCACACCTTTACTGCTGCTCTGTGTACACACAAGCAAGTCAGCATTAAAAGTTTCAGTATCCTGATGTGCTCCAGGTGGCCATGCAAGCTGGGCCTCATAAGTAAACAGGCCTTAAAACAAAACCATGGTGATGATTGGGATTTGAGGGTGAGGGAGTCAATGAACTCAAGCTAAAGGGGAAGGTGTTTGTTAAGTAGGAAAAGAGGAGCAGAGGTCAGGACAGGGAGGTAGATGCTAATAACAGCTACACCTGTCAGTATACTATGCTGTCCAGCGATATATGTATATGCATGTGTATTTGTATGTATGTGTGTATATATGTGTGTGTGTGTGTGTGTGTGTATGTGTGTGTATGTGTGTGTGTATATATCATATGGAACAGTACTATGTATATGACTGTGTGTATATGTATGTATACATGTATGTGTATTGCGTGTATATATATGTGTATTGTGTACATGCATATGTATATATATATCATATGGAACAGTACTATGTATATATGTATGTATATGTGCATATGTATGCATATATATATGTGTATATATCATATGGAACAGAACTATGTACATATGTATATATATGTGTGTGTATGCATATATATGTGTGTATATATATCATATGGAACAATACTATGTACATATGTATGTGTATGTGTGTATGTGCATGTATATATATGTGTATATATATATATATCAGATGGAACAGTACTATGTACATATGTATGTGTATGTGTATATAGTATATATACATATCATATGGAATGGTATTATGTGTATGTATGTGTATGTATATGCAAATGTATGCATATGAAACTGTACTTGCCACAAAGCCACAGCCAGAGTTGGAACCCTAACCCTACAGGGTGGAAGGAAAGAGCTGACGCTCCCAAGTTTCCTTCCACCATCCAAACGTTGACCACAGCATCTGTGAATGCAATAAATAAACATTTTGAAAATGTAAAAAGAAGATCCGTGCTCGGTCACGTAGCTCTAAAGCAGCAGAGGCGGGGTTTTCACACAGAGGTGACTGCCAAGTCTGGGTTCTTCATACTTGGCATGGGGATCACAGAGTCGGGAACACCCATGATCAGACTGTAGACACTTGATCATACGGGCATCAGGGAGTAGTCACAGTTATTTAAGTTACACATATACCATTTGGTTTATGATAGCCCTTAAGTCACTGGGAAGGACAGTTTAAACCAGGAAGAAGTTGAAGGCAAACAGAGGAACTACAAAATCTAGGTAATGAGCTGGAGAGATGGCTCAGTAGTTAGTTTGGAGCATAAACTGCTCTTACAGAGGACCCAGGTTTGATCCCCAAACCCATATCACATAATTCACAGCCACCTGTAACTCTAGCTCCGAGGCCTAGGAAGCCTCTGACCTCCTAGAGTACCTGCACAAAACCGTACACAGACACACACTCAATAACAGTAATGAACAGTAATAAATGCAGTTGTGAGAAATAATAAGGGGGTGCTGGGAAGGCACTGAAGGCGCCGCCTTGCCCAAGTCCAGAGGCCGAGAGGCAGAGCTCCTCAGACTGCCGCTCTCCGTGGGTGTGGGCCTCCCGCTCTATCTGAAGATTAGGGCGAGTGCATAAGGCTTCCACTTCAGACCGCAGACTTACCACCCTGGGCCGGAGCACAGGATGTGCTAGTGGAGATGGGCCTGGAGAAATAATAAGGATTTGGTGTAGAACATTTATTCATTGAACAAATATTTATTGGGTGACTCCCAAGTGGATCCTAGATGGAATGGCCTAGTCTATGTTTTCAAGAACTTTACAGGCTGGGGGCTGAGAGATGGCATATGAGGTGAAATATCTGATGCACAGTGTGAGGATTAGAATTCAGATCTCAACAGCCACAGAAAAGGCTAGGTGTAACAGACACGGGAACACGTGGGCTCACTTTCCGGGCATCCCAGCCACTTGTCACATCCACACACCCCAAAGAAATGTCCGATGTAAGCAAGCATGGAAACCCTTCTCATGATAATGACGGTGATTAGGCACAGGGAAGGGGTCCACGGTTGTCAGAAAGGTAACCCTTGGACCAACACGGTGACTGAGGAGCAGCTGTGAAGTGACAAGTGGGCTCTGTGACACTCAGGAAAGGGAAACTTGTGAGGGAATGGAGCCGTAGGTATTTGGAAAGTATTGAAACTAAATGTCACTCACGGCTGATCTGAAATTCAAACATATCCATGCATACTGTGTTTTACCTGGCAAGTTCACCTGCCCCCCACCGCCGCCCCTCTGGGTGGTCAGATTTCACTTCCTTTCCACGGCTGTGGAGTATGCCTCCGCACGTACATGGCCCACATGTGCTTCGCATCAAACCCTCTCCGGAGTCCTAGCAACCTTGTGCCATCAATTATAACCTCTTACCATTTCTCTTGACTCAGAATTTCCCCTTTTCTTTTTTGAAACCGTTTTCACTGCCAATGTTGTAGCTTAGGCCCTCTACGTTTTTTATCCGGGATTAGTGTGTGAGAGACCTCCAGTTACTCTCCCTGCCTCCAGTCTGGCTTTCATTCAGCCCCGCAGTGACGATGCCAAAGGAAAATAAACCTGTGGAAAGTGTACATCTCAGGCAGCCTGCCATGCTTGGGCTTGGGTCCTTGCGAGCTCGGCAGTGCATCTCTGAGAAGACGCGCACGTCATTATTTTGAACACATGGCCCTCTGAGCCCTAACCATCTCCTGACTCTGCAGCACACACTCATACTCACCATCACTTTTTTTTTTTTTAGATATTTTCTTTATTTACACGTAAATTTCTCCTTTCCCACTTTCCCCTCCAAAAAACAAACAAACAAACAAACAAAAACAACAAGAACAAATCCCTGTTGCCTCCCCCTTCCCCATGCCTGCCACCCCGCCCTCTCCCACTTTCTGGCCCTGGCATTCACCTACACTGGGGCACAGAAACTTCACAGGGCCAAGATCCTCTCCTATTGATGATCGAATTTGCAATCCTCTACTATACACATGCTGCCAGAACAATCAGACCCCTCCATGTGCAGCCCTTGGTTGGTGGTTGAGACCCTGGAAGCTCTGAGGGTACTAGTTAGTTCATATTGTTGTTCATCCTAAGGGGCTGCAAACCCCCCAGCTCCATAGGTCCTTTCTCTAACCCCTTCATTGGAGACCGTGTACTCAGTTCAATGGATGGCTGTGAGCCTCTACATCTGTATTAGTCAGGTACTGTCAGAGCCTCTCAGGAGATAGCTATATTTAGGCTGGCTTGTCCTTCCTTCAGTCTCTGCTCCATAGTTAATCTCTGCTGCTGAAACTAAAGGACGTTAAAGAGAAGTCACCATCACTTTTTAAAGGATCAGCTCTAGCCAGACTTCATAGATTAAAAAACCATGCTGTGCCCGTTCAAACCTCCCAGCTTCTTGGATGCAGTTCTTTGATCAGGATGTAACCTTTGTTACTGCACTTCTTGTCAGCCAGCCAGTGCCTGGGCATCACACACAACACTGTTCAAGTTTCCTTTGCATCTAATTTATTTCCCCTTCCCTGTGCCCCTGAAAAAACCCTATTAAACAATTATCATCATATATTATATCTGTTTTTATGCATGTCTGCCTCTCTGCTAGACCACAAGATCTTTGAGAAAAGAGATAAATTTTTTTTGGATATATTACAATGACCAGAATAAAATGCTAGGAATTTCACAATAGGAGCTTGAGGTTCACTGGCTGGATGATGTATTAACTAGCTATGGTAAAAGTAACTTTGAAGATATAAAAAAACAAAAACAAAACAGCAACTTGACAACTTGATAAGGAATGTGACAGGAGAGAGAGAAAAGGTAAAACAGATACTTTGATTTAATCAATGTATTGAACTTTAATGGGGAAAATATAGGAGAACTTGGGAGAATTTGCAGATCTGAATGAGAATGACAAGATACTTATTTTGTCATATAAAAATAACAGCCATCAGTAAACTAAGACAAAATGTAGAAATAAGAAAGCAAGAAAGACATATCACATAGAGAATGGTGTTACAATGCCTCTGGTCTAGTGTACTGCAGCCTTCAGCTGCTTAGGAACTTGAACATAAGCACCTTTGTCTCTTTATTCATTCACTCAGTAGTTCATTCATTCAATCTACATCGAACTGCTCTTTTGTGTTACGTCAGGTGCCAAGGGTAAAATTATAACCATTGTATAAGAAGGGTTAGCCTCTTGTGGATAGGGTTCTAGTTTGACAAGAAACATAGTTATGACAAACTCTCGGTTTAAAAGGATGATAGGGGCTGGAGAGATAGGTCAGTGGTTAAGAGAGATTACTGCTTTGGAAGAGGGCCCAGGGTCAGTTCCCTGAACCTACATGGCACCTCACAATGCCCTGTAGCTTCAGCTAGGGAAATCTACACCCTCTTCTGACTTCTGTGGGCTCCTGCACACACATGATGCAAATAAAATCATGTAGGCACACACACACCATATATAATAAATACAGAAGTTGCTGAAAAGAGTTGATGGTGCTCTGTGAGAACCTCTAAAAGTGAGGTTTGGTCTTTGGAAATCAGGAAACAATCATTGACTGATGTGCAAGGATATGTTCTATGCTTGGTGGAGATCCATATTGCATTTCAGTGTGGTGGAAGAGAAAAAAACCCTAAAGTCAGCTGAACTTTTTAATATGGTTGTAATGGTGATCTAAAGAAGTCTCTTCTAGGTCACTCTTTTAGTATTACAACTGAAATGTTTAAAGTGGAGGCTAGAGAGATGGCTCAGCAGGTAAGAACACCTGCTGCTCTTGCAGAGAACCCAGGTTCAATCCCCAGCAAACACTTTGAGTGGCTTATACCCACTGGTAAAAATTTCAGAGAATTTGATGCCCCCTTCTTATCTCCTTTGAAAGCTGTGTGCAAATGGTGCACATACAAGTAAGCAGGCTCATACATAACATAGTAATTAACTTTTTAATGTTAAATTGGATCGATGGGTCTTCTGGTTGACTCAGGAGGTAAAGCACCTGCTTTCAAGCCTGAAGACTGTAGGTCAATCACACATTCCAACTCACACAGTGAAAAGACAGAACAGATTGACATGGCCTATCTTCTGGTTTCTACATGAGTGACTTGTCATACATGGACATGGGTGTGTGTGTGTGTGTGTGTGTGTGTGTGTGTGTGTGTGCACATGCATAGATAGACAAAGGCCTGAAAGCCAGATAACTTAACAAATACCAGTGGTTGAACTGAAAACAGATCCTGACTGCTTCTTGGAGAATATTGTTCTAAAAGTTCTTATGCAATATAGGAACTTATAGATACAGTAACACCAATAATGTGGACTAATTCATCTTATGTACATGACTGGAGTTTAAAACAACTTTTAGGAGACATTATTTTATCAAAAGAATTAGAGAATGTAACAATGAGAAGGCTATGACTTTGTGTTTTGAGAATGAGAAAGATGATTTTGTCTATACACTTTGTCTTTCTCATTTGTCTTGAAATTGTTTCTAGGCAAAAAAAAAAAAAAAAATAAGGCCAGCCTACTTATGCCATGTGTATGATATGATTCTTCATCAATGTATACTATATCCTAGACACATTAAACCTTGTTTTTATGACATGTCTTGTTTAGGAAGTGGGAATAATGTAAATTATTAAAGCTGTATTGGCATAATCACCAAGAATACCATGGAAGGGCTGGAGAGATGGCTCAGTGGGACAAACACTTGCTCTTCTTGCAGAGGATTCAGCTTTTGTTCCCAACACGTACATGGTGGTTCACAAACATATCTGTAAGTCTCGTTCTAGGGGACATGACACACACACTCTTGTGCCTTTGGTGAGTACCAGATACATACATAGTCTGAATACATATATGTAGGCAAGCACCTAGACGCATGAAATAAACATAAATACATATTTTTAAAAAGGAAACCATGCACACTGTATTTAAGAAGAAATGCTTGCCTGTGTTCAGCAAAAGGAGAATTCTTTCCAGGGAAAAGCTCTGTAAAAGCCTTTCATCTTCTGTTCATTATGGTCCTACTGACTGCAGAGTTCTGAGTGTGTGTGCGTATGTATTTGTATACAGCTACAAACATTCTTCAGTAAGCCTTCCTGGGAGACACTCCATTTGGCAATCTGCTTTTAAGAAAACCATAACATCAACAAAACCACATCCTCTGCTCGTTGCTGGAGAAAGTATGAGGACTCAATAAATAGTCTCTGCTCTCCAGTAAACAGAGGAATACTGTATGGGTTGCTCCACCGGCTTGTGTTGTTGATTTGGCTATGGAATGGAGAATGCTGAAACCAGCTGTTACTGTGTGTTGTATTACAGTCCCAATACGCTTACAGAGGAAGCCTGGTATCTGTGAGATTTTGTGGTATAATACACTGAAGTAGTTCTTGCCTTGACTAACTCATCAGCATGTCATATGTTTATCTGTATAGGGGGAAGCCAACTTAGCAAGAAAGAGATGCATGACCTTAAATCATTCTTCTACATGACTTCCCATCCACTAAGTCAAGATTTTGTATGCATACTTATTGAATTAACAGTTCTGTTCTCTAGGCAGTGTTTAGTCAGCTGAGAAATATTTATTGAGTTTGTATAGTGGGTAAATTTTTCTGACTTATTGCTTGTAACATATTAAGCAGAAACTAGAAAACGAGATTAAGACAGTCTTCTCTGTACTAGGAATTCATAATCTTTTAGACACATGTCTTCCTCGTGGGAAAGGTTAAAAGCAGCAGGGGATAAGTGGATAGTTAGGAGTTTTAGACGAGGGGCTAGTCAGGGTGACCCTATTTCTTGGAGATTCACAGATGAATTGGGATTTGAGTTGAGTAGGTTAGATTTAGTCAAGTGGAGATCCTATAAAATAGTTACAGTAAAAGCACAGGGTAGAAAAAAAGAGGTCCATCCTACTCCAGGAGGGTATGAAGAAAATTGTGATAGATATTAAATGTAAAAATATAAAATTGAAGCTTATAAACCACAATCCCAACAAACTTGTAGAAAAGTGGTGCGTGTGTGCGTGTGTGTGTGTACGCAAGCATGTTCATTTATGCAAAACCCGAAACGTTAGAGTGTCTCCCTAACAGCTTCATGAGTGTGTAGTATCATAATACTTAAAATATGTATGTTTGTTGTTGTATGGCAGATCTCCAGAACCTTTTCATCTTGCTTGTTTAAAGTGCCCACTAAAAAAGGATCCCTTGATTATTTCAGTTCCAGGAAAGGCCAATTTACTATGAGCTTCTCTGATTTGGGGTACTTTATATACCTTATATGAGTTGAATACTGAAAAATTTGCTGTGTTGAGACTGGCTAATTGCATTAGCATAATGCCTTCAAGCCCGTGACAACAGTTCCTTCTTTTTAAAGCTAAAAGTTGCATCATTTGTATATAACACATTTTCTCTACTCGCTCATCAGCAGATGAGAGAGTAGCCAGACTCTTGGCTATTGTAAATAATGTCATCAGATAGACATGCAGATCTCTGAGAGTCTGTTTACAATTCTTTTGGATGTATACCCTGAATCATTTGCCCAAATTTTAGCGGATCATGTAGCACTTTGAGGTGAGCTGTAGTAGTACATTTTGATTTCAATGCAACATCGGGTATGTGGCTTGCAGACATTTTCTCCCGCCCCGCAGGCTGCCCTTTGGCAGTGTTGCCCATGTCCTTGGTAGACAAGCAAGGTGTGAGATCATCTTGCTTCCTTATTTGTACTTTCATTGTTTGTGCTTTGATGACATCAGCACCAGCAGCATTTTGACATTTCCCTATGTTTTCTTCAATATGACTATGGTTTGAGATCTCATATTCAAGTCTACTCCATTTTAGTCTGTTGAAGTAAGGGACTACAAGGGGGCTCAGTTTCATCCTGAGCTGTTGAAGAGATTGCCCTTTTCTCATGTAGAGTCCTTACCAAGGAGACTTTGATAGGTTTATTTTTGGATTTCCTGTTCTGTTGGCTTAAACGTTGCATGTTCTTGTGGCAGCTTGCAGATGGGTGAGTTCATCATCTTTGTGTGATATGTTTTAAGGTCATCAAACATGATGACTCCAGCTTCATGTTTCTTTCCAGTTGGGATCATTTGTGGTTCTGTATGAGTTTTAGGCTCTTTTCATGTTTCTACAAAAGACAGCTCTGGAGTTTTACAGTGAAGCATTGAATGTACTGGTCTACTTCTGTACCCTGAGCATTTCAACAATATCAATGTTCCAACCAACACTGTACCCTGGGCATTTCAACAATATCAATGTTCCAACCAACACAGTACCCTGGGCATTTCAACAATATGAATGTTCCAACTGACACTGTACCCTGGACATTTCAACAATATCAATGTTCCAACTGACACATGGTGTCTTTTACTTTATTGGGGCATCTTAACTGGCTCTTCTGTTTACGCCATAGTTTCACTGAAGCTGGAAATTGGGAGAGGGAATGTGTGTCCTTTGCTCACTGCTAAACCAATCACTGTCTTTAGGGATGTTGAATAAATTGACAAAATCCAGTCTCTCTTGCACATCTACCATTATATTCAGGGTTGAAGACATTTAACCTCAAACCGCAAACTGTCTCTAGGAATGTTGAATAAATTGACAAAATCCAGTCTCTCTGGCATATCTACCATTATATTCAGGGTTGGAGACATTTAACCTCAAACCACGAGGTCAAGAGTGGAAACAAATGTTTCCTTGGGGGAAATTAAAGTGATTTTGTCATAAACGTATCAATGTGTTGGACTAAATAAAATAGTGTATTTTCATTTCCATTCCCTAATGCATCTTTTCCTTTCAGAAACGGGGAAAGCCCATTAAAAGTCGTCTTCCTAGCCCGAGTGCCATAGTTTCTCGGGAGATAAAATATTCATGTCTCACATTTTCCTGAACTAAAGCATAGCCAGGAAAGAGGAAGAGCTATAGAAAGATGCTGTATTGCTTGTCACTGATGAATTCCAAATTAAAATGCAAGTCCCCAGGGCACATTTATTCGTCAGTGTCATGGAGTTATATGTTACAGTTGAAACAGATATTTAAAAAATCCTCTTAATTGTGACAGAAACATTATAACAGTCACGTGAAATAAACTTAGGAGGGCTGCACATGAAACTCCTGTGAGACTTGCACACTTCTAACAAGACCACTAATAAAATGCCATGCTGTGTGTATAGTAGAGAATTGCAAATTCGATCATCAATGGGAGGAGAGGAGCTTGGCCCTGTGAAGGTTCTGTGCCCCAGTGTAGGGGAATGACAGGGCCAATAAGTGGGAGAGGGTGGGGTGGCAGGTATGGGGAGGGGGGAGGCAACAGGGGTTTGTTTGTGTTGTTTTTGTTTGTTTCTTTGTTTTTTGGAGGGGAAACTGGGAAAGGAGAAATTTACATGTAAATAAAGAAAATATCTAAAAAAAAAAAAGGAACAAATATCTACTCAATTCAAAAAAATAAATAAATAAAATGCCATGCTGAATGGATGTTGGATGGTGTTGGATGAACAGAAGATCATTTGCACAGTTATTTTGAACAAGTTTTCATTCAGTGAGCAATCAGGTTTTAAAATGTTTTATTGTTAACAGAAGAATTTAATAGTCTTTAAAAGTCCTGGTGATAAGGTTCATTTCTTCTGCAAATTACCCTTCTCATTTTAGTAACATGTGTGATGGAGTTGAAGGGCCGTTTATATGAATAACAAATGCTACATTCTACTGATGTCTCCAAAGACTTCTGGAATACCTTATGTAGTTGTATATTTACTATCACAATGACAACAGTTGTGCCCATTGCTTTAAATAAAAAGAATTGTCCTAAAAGATGTCAGAGAGTTGAAAAATAACAAAAAGTTGTTCGAAACTTAGCATCTTCTAGATATTTTGTGGTTTTGCTCCTCTTCAATCTCATCGCACTTTGATATTGCTTAATGAAAAATAGTACCCAACAGTATTCCCACCTTTGTGGTACTGGTGGATAATAAAAATGTATTGGGCTGGAGAGATGGCTCAGCCATTAAAGGCTAGGCTCACAACCAAAAATAAAAATGTATCAGTGTATAATTTCCATCTTTTAAATTTGTGTTGCTTTTATAGGGACATCTTGGAAGCAGAGGGCCCCCTGGGCCTCCAGGTCTCAAAGGAATTCAGGTATGGAGGAAATTCATGTCCAGTCAGCAATTTTTTAGTTGGAATTATCTTTTTTATTTTTGAGACACTTCAATGTTTTGCTTAATGAAAAGAATTTCCTTGGTGTGAACGATTTTCTCTGTAAAGGATTTCAAGTTATTTATATTGGCACTTATAGGTGGAATTTGGAATCATTTTACAGAGTTCTCTCTTTGGTAATGTATTTTAGTAGTCGCCAATGAAGTGTTGAAGAATCTGAAAACAGAACAAAACTCACCTGTATTTATCATGCTTACTACTTATGACTATTTTATATTTGTGACTAAGTTATATTTAAATGACTTGTCAATTGAACGAATGTCTGTTTATCAAATATATAAGGCCTGTGATGCTAAGGAGGTCTATACATGCAGTCAAGAGTGGTAACATAAACTAATATCAACCATTCTCTTAAAGGTGAGAAAATAAATACATATTAACACATTTGCAAATGGAGCACACTTGCTTTTTATTTCTTCTTTGAAAATGATGCCTAGAGCTGGTTTTCTTTGATTATGTTTCATCTCTGTTCTCTTTCCACCATTCAGTCCTGACTCTTAGAAAAACATACCAGAGTTTTACACTTTGTGACATTATACCTAATTTGACTAAAAATTAGTGAAGAATATACTGTTTGACAGTAAGCATCATTTGAGTAAATCATAGTGAGCTCTGAAAGCTACATTCAGATTGGATCAGGTGTGCTTTTGGTGTCTGGAGTCTCAGACAAAACTAAAATTGACTAAAATTGACAAACTCAGGCCTTTAGCTAGGTATGGCAACACCACCTATAATCCCATCCCTTGCAAAGCTGGGGTAGGATGAGCACAAGTCTGAGGCAAGCCTGGGCCACAGAAGAGACTCAATCTTAAAAGAAGAAGCAGGAGGAGGAAGGCAGAGGGGAAGAGAATGAATGAATGAAGTAGCAATTGGGCCTGGAGCACATTCCATATAAGTGATTGTTAAATATACTGTAAATGTGTGTGTTGATTTTCATCTGCCAAGGACAGAGTTGCATTTGAGTTATAGTAGAACTTTTGTTGTATCCCCGACCAGCTTCAGATTTCAGAATAAATACAATGCATAGAGTTTTCTGTTTTTAAACACTATTTTAGGCCATGATTTGTTCTGATTTATTTCTAAGGGAGAAGAAGGGCCAATTGGACCCTTTGGAGAGCTGGGATCTAGGGTAAGTATCACAAGAATGATTTCCTGAATCCCAGTAAAAAAGTACCTGCTAGTAACTTCAGTACTTGGAGAGAAAGCAAGAAGATCCTGAGGACAAAGTCTGCCTGGAAGTAGTAACAAGTTCCAGGCTAGTGTCGGTGTACAGTAAGACCTTGTCTCAATTGGAGGATTTGGGACGAAGAAAAGGGAGAAAACCCCTTGTTGTAAATGTCTTATTATCTCAAAAAAAAATTAAAAGGTAAAATTTTTAACTATAAAATTAAATTGTATAATTTTTGTTGGAAAAGATAAACTATTTTTGTTTTATGTTTGCTGAAGAGAACTATAATATATACACTCTCAAAATAAATTAATTAAAATATTTTTCTGCATGTGGTTTGCCTTTAAGACAGTCTTGTAATAGTTTGAGAGTATAATATTTTAATTAATAATGAAAGACAAAAGCTAGAACCATTATGATCCTAAAACACCAAAAACAAAGTAAGCTGATAACTGAATATTTCTAGAAATTTTTTTTCCCAGAGCTATGGGGTGACCCCAGGACCCTGAACATAGTAAATGATCATTATGTCACCCAGCTAAATGCCCAACCCATTTATTATATTATAAATTATCACTTATAATCTTCTCAGTGGTTTTATGGTCCTAGAAATTTGTAGAAATTATTAAAGGGTTCCCAGTGATATTCTGGAAAATTCTGATTTATTGATATACCAATGTAGAAATTGTGGAAGACTAGCAGGTAATTTCCCCCTAATTGTAACCAGATAGTACCACCTTGTAATATGCAAACTACTGTTTTCTAAGATCTGGAAATAAATTTGAGTAATTTTTGTATCCATAGCCAGAGCTTGCAATTACAATAATTAGGATATGTGTGTTATATTTAAGAGGTATTGAGCTTGTGTGAAGTGTGTCTGCTTCTTTATTTGAGCATGTCACAAATTACACACTCTTAGGTTTTGCTTTGTATTTTGTGAGACATTAATTAGTCACTTACGCATTTGTCTCACAGGAACACCTACTGGCTGTTTTGAGCCAATGTTTCTTTTCACATGAAAGAGAAACATTTATTATTTTGTAAGAAAGAGCTCCTAATGGGAAAAAAATGTTATTTGAGCCTAGTAAATGTGAGGCCATTTAAATTTTTCTTCCCTAGAAAACAAGAGAACCACATACACTTTAGTAGTCTGTATTATTTAACTTCCATTTGCGGAGGACCATCTGGAGGAACTAGGGTTGCTTCAAGCTTGTGAATTAGCCCTAATACTGAAAACTATGCAAGATATTATATGGAAATAAGTTTTCAATATTACATTTTCAAGGCTAACTCCCTCCCCAAGCAAACAAACCCTTGTAGTGGTGGTTAAGCGGGGCCACAAGTCATAACCCATCATGGCTGTTCAGAATGACTTGGTTTCAAAGATTGTAAGTGCCGTGACGCAGCGATGCCTGCTTACAGCGTAGATTTAGTACAGTAGTGTTCCATAGTGTCCTGTGGTGCTTAAGTGAGTTGTTTGTTAAGAATTAAAAGCAATATTTTCACTATGGCACGTTCCAGTTTTAATAAAAGTGGATTGTTAAGAAAAATAGTCAGTATCAGAAAAAAATGAAATTATTTCACGCTTCACTACATTTCTGATCCTGTATTCAG
Organism: Mastomys coucha; assembly: GCF_008632895.1. Taxonomy (NCBI): domain Eukaryota; kingdom Metazoa; phylum Chordata; class Mammalia; order Rodentia; family Muridae; genus Mastomys; species Mastomys coucha. The sequence continues at coordinate 92,745,514 of NW_022196898.1, forward strand.
GTGAGAGGCTGAATCAGGTTCAAGTGCAGGAGTAGGGTCAAGTCCAAATCCAGACAGACCTCAAAGGCTGGAAAGATAGACGGACAGGCTCCAGGTTGGTCCACTGCGTTAGCATCCTAGGACAGAGCTAATGCTTGTCCTCTGCTGGTCAGTCCTTGACACACCCCCGGGCTGGGTGTAGGCTGGAGTGGGGCTGGTTCTTCTCAGTGTGCTATGAATTGTTTTATGGGGTCCAGCTAAGGGAGTCCCACACTTTCCTTTCTCCAGCGTGTCCTTATTTCCACTTACAAGCTCTCACTGGCATCTTATTTCTCTTGCTTTTTCTTCCTGATGCGTAGTCTCCCAATCTGAGCATGCCCACACCTGCGCAGTGCTTTTCATGGTTCTTTATCTTCTTCATGACTCCAAACACCTAACAGGCTTCCAACGTTATCTGTTTGGTTACATTCTGAGTTCTATTTTCTTGCCCATTTTATTCTTTTGTTTCTGAATTACTATTTCATAACTTCCTCTCTGAAACTGTTTACTTCCATATCATCTTCATTCTTCTGCTTTCCCATCTCTGTCGCTTAAAGCAGAGAAAGTCTCACCATTGCTCACAGTTTTCACCGCACAGCTCAGTCTGTCTCACCATTGCTCACCATCTTCACTGCACAGCTCAGTCTGCCTCACCATTGTTCACCATTTTCACTGCACAGCTCAGTCTGTCTCACCATTGTTCACCGTTTTCACAGCACCAGCTCAGTCTGTCTCACCAGTGTTCACCATTTTCACTGCACAGCTCAGTCTGTCTCACCATTGCTCACCGTTTTCACAGCACCAGCTCAGTCTGTCTCACCATTGTTCACCATTTTCATGGCACCAGCTCAGTCTGTCTCACCATTGCTCACTGTTTTCACAGCACCAGCTCAGTCTGTCTCACCATTGTTCACCATTTTCATGGCACCAGCTCAGTCTGTCTCACCATTGTTCACCATCTTCACTGCACAGCTCAGTCTGTCTCACCAGTGTTCACGGTTTTCACCGCACAGCTCAGTCTGTCCTTCCCTTTTTCTTCAGCCTTTCGTCTTGTTTGGTGAATAGTCAGATGGTTGATCTTCCTGAAGTCAGAATTTCCATTTCACTCTTTATTTTACCACATCCTTTGGCGACGCAGAGAACTCATCCGATAACTCCTGCCTCCTGCCATGGTGATCATTTTCCATTCAGGGAACCATTCTTACCAGCATACAGGCCAACTACTATTTCTTCCACCTTAAAAATAAAAGCAGAATGAACAGGGTTTGCTCTCTCTTCCAAGTGCTGTTCCGTTCCTCTCCCCTCAGTAAAAGTCCCCTCTCTGTGCTTCCTCTGCTTCTTCTCTGCCCACTTGGGTCCCAGCACTTCCAGACCAACAGTGGCAGACAGAGCAGTTGCTTCCACTGCTGAAGCCATCAGCCATTTCCCAGCCTTGAAATATCATAGTAGTCAATACCCATATGTCGGAGGACTTAGGAAAATCAACTCTGTCTTCTGGAAATCATTTGATTTATTTACATAGTAAAGATTATGACAAAAGTCCTAGGTCTCTGGTAGCAACTTTCCTATTATGTTAATCTCTTCAAGTTCAAAAGTTTAGAAATCCCAAGTCTTAGTGTATAAACTTCTCCTCTCTAACAATCCTCACTACTTCTTCGACAAATATTTCAGAACAATATCTTCCAATCAGAACTGAAAATATTTAGTTGTCGATGCGAAAACATAACCATCGCCTCAAAAGAGTGAGTTTACTCTGGAGTGAAAAATAAGTGACCACACCCAGGAACACAGATTCGGGTTACCTTAAACACTATGTTCCGATATAGTAACAGTTGCATGAAGTTTGTGTTATAACAGAACAAAGAAAAAATTTAAATCACAACACTTTGCAATTACACTTGTGGAAACATTAGTAAGATAGGTTAGGTTCCAGAAAAGCAGGGAAACTGAAGCTTTGAGTCTCAGGTGTGATCTGGCCTCATTCTTAGCCTTTTGGATGGTGGAAATTAGCTCTCTGTACATTCTAAACGCTACACCTAATAGTCACAGAGATGTTAGGTTATATACAGAAGAAAGCTATAAATGGCTAATTAAGGGGACTGAAAACTGACCCACCCTATTTTGGTTCTGAACCAGCCACATTCCAAACCCTCCACAACAATTGACACTATAATCAGCAGTCTTCCCGGTGGAAGGTCCACTGGGCGCTTTAGTTTCAGAGTTCATGCTGCCTCTCCTTCTCTTCTCCCACATTCCCTATGTGAGCCATCAACAGCTCCTGGAACTCTGCACCATCTTCCCGTCTTACCATTTCTCCCAGATGCCTCTGCTGCAGCCCTAAGCCACACTGTGGGCATTCCTCACTGGATCGCTGCAGCAGACTCCCATTTACTCTTTCCTTCTATCCTTGCATCAGGGGAATCTGTCAAGTATGTGTCATACGGCATTCTTTCTCAAGGCTCCCCTAAGGTTTCCTGCCTTAGGGAAATGAAAGCCAAATAACCTACTGAAACTTATCAGGTCTTATGTGACCCAGTTTCCTATTCCCCATTCTCTTTCTTGACTTTGTCTTCTTCTCCATCTTCTGCATCACCATTCTGCCACACTGACTCCAGTGTGGACTATACGGAATACTCCAGTATTCTGTATAGTCTTCCCAGAGTGCCTTTGCCTATACCTGGACTGTGGTTCCTGAAATGCCCACATAGTTTGCTACTTTTTAAAATCTGTACTCCAGTGCCAGCTTCTCAATGAAGCCTTCTTCCATAGAAACCATATGAAAATTGCAAGAGTTGATATCTCCCTTCCCTGCTTAATTTGTTGTCCTTTATATTTACCACTACTTAATATGACATGTGTGCACATATGCATATATACATGCATATGTGTTCATAATACATATATTATGCATTTTAAATTTTTTATCATCTTCACTGAAGTGTGCATTCTATGTGGTCAGATGTAGCGTTCTCTCTATCCTCACAAGAGCATTGAATATCTTGAAGTTGTCCATTTCATTCAACAGACTGCATTTCCTAAATGTTAGGACACCTTGAAACCTTTATAAGTGATGGCTACTAAATATATGTTTATGCTTATTGCCCTTTTTTTCTTTTAGGGAAAACCAGGTCGAAAAGGGTATATGGGAGAACCAGGGCTAGAAGGCTTAAAGGTAAGTGTCTGAAGTTTGAAAAGTTGAAATTTTTGAAAATTTTGAAAATACAATTTTTCAAGAAGATAAATCTATGACTTATATACAAATTAAATGAACAAATTTCAACTTATGTGGAATCAGTGAGATGTTAAAAACTGTTCAAAGAGCAATTTATAAGCCATGTAGCTCCATCTGTATTTGTATAGGTATACAATTTAATAAAGAAATGTTAGGATACATTTTATATCCTAACAAATAAGATACAAAGTAATAAACTTTATGGAACTTAGTAAATAAATATTAGGGTAGTATTTGTAGATTAGATACAAGGAAATAAATATATGTATTAATATCTCCTTAATAAGCATAGGTTCTTTAATAAACAATTAATGACTGGCTCACCTGAGGCTGTTCCTTATACAATCATTGCATAGCTTTGACCACTGTAAGGCTTTGAAAGCTTGTGCTAGCCCATGGTTTCTTGCTTTACTTTCATGTTTTAGATGATCTTTACAATAAAAAACACACACCAGCACAGAGACTCAGTGTGTGGAAGAGACAGACCAGTTTATAGGGATTGTTAACTTTTTGCAAATGTAAAATGTAAAACTCATAAATAACAGGGTATTCTTACCAAATTTCCCAAAGTAAGGCTTGTTTCATATATACGGAACATATAAAATTTATATGTTGTTAAATCCTACTAAAAAAGCTAGAAATCAAGTTGTAGGTCAGTGGAGGAAGACTTAAAGCATTTTTGATGTGTCAACAGACTGATAGCTAAAGCACACCTTCTGAGGCTCTGAACGTTAAACCAAGAATGCTGGCATCTGCAAGCTACTTCAACTCTTCGCTGTCAAACAAACTCCCTGTAGGCAATGAAAGCCATCTCCTTTTATAAGAAAATACAATTTTTAGATGAGGAAAGAAATAGACTAGAAAACTAATTATTCATAGATTATTCTGCCATCTATGTCCTACAAATGTTCTCCAATGAATTCTTCGTCAATAACTAGTACAGCACCCTACAGATGTCTCACTGGTGCTACTCACCTAAATGTATATTAATTGAACAGAAAATTTCCATAGACTATTCCTTGTGATGGCTATTAGGTTTCAGTGCTTAAAATCAATAGACTTGGTAGACATGTAGCATCACACACAGATGTGAGCCATAGTGCAAAGTCAAGGGGGGGGACTTCATTTCAATAGTATAATTAATACAAGGTATAACAATGTTATCACTCCCGTGTGTAATCAATATTGAAAACCTTATTGAGATACTTTGTAGCCCTTGTACAATGACTTTAAGACTGGATATGTATTTTACACTTCTGTCAACTGTAGTTCATACCAGCCTATGCCACATGTCACCAGTGGCCATCGTACTGTTTGATATCTTAATGTCTTGGTATCCTATACTTCAAGAGAATTAATCATTTTAATTTTAAACTAATCTTTTTTTTCTATAAAAATAACTGTAGATCCAGCCACATCTGCTGTGTGTGGTGTCAAAAATCAGTCTTCTACGTTCAGTTAAGCAGTCCTTACCTTCTGTTATGGAAGCGAAGCGTCCCCTGCTTGTAGGGCACAGCTCCAGTGAGCTTCAGAATCCATCATTTGGAGTTACGAAGAGTAGTTTGGGTCATATAGTAGGTTTTACTCCACACCTGAACTGGGCTGAGAGCAGCACACCCAAACCACACGCACTAAGACCCCTGCACTAAAATGCAGGTATTTTCCAAGTAACTGGGAGAAATAACCACGAAAGGGTTTTCTTAGGTTAGATGTTGGTGCCAAGTAACTCTGATTCGGTCAGATTTCTTATGGAGTGAGTAATGGAAACCTCTGGGTTCACAGAACTTGTGGACTACAATATTGCACCTCGGGAGTTATAAGCAAAGGTCCTCCAGCTGCCAGCTCTGCTGACTGGGGCTCATAGGCGCTTACTCTGAGGCTGACTTTGGGGTCATCTGTCTTAGAAGTGCATAGTCCTTGGTGCAAGGCCTTTAATTATATTCTTAACATCTTTTATAGTGCCTTTTATTCGTTTTGAAACTATGTTTACATTTGCATGCCCCAGTGTACAGGGGTACAGGCGAATGTCAAAGGGCAACGTCCAGGGGATACTTCTTTCCTCTGCTTGGATCTTCAGGCTTGGCAGCAGTGGAAAACAATGCAACGAAGTAAACTCTTTAAAAATGTAACTTATCAAAGCCTTTAATGTGTCTGCATGAATGTCTGGGTATCACAAATGTTCAGTACCTGTGGGGGCCAGCAGAGGGCACTAGCTCCCCAGGAACTGGGTTTACAGATGGTTGTGAGCTGCTATGTGGGTGCGGCAATCAAACTTGTGTCTTCTGCCAGAGTAGTCAATGCTCTTAACCGCTGAGCCATCACTCCAGCCCTAAACGGGTTTTTTAAATGACAGAAAGAAATGAATTGGGGGATGTGACTTCAATAATGAATTGGGGGATGTGACTTCAATATGTAAACAATTATTGTTTGAATACGAGTTGGGGAAAGGCCATATTTCACAAAAATTCTATAAATAAGTTTGAATAACTGAGATCGCTGTTTCTCCTGTTATTAGATAATTATGTAGACTGGAAACAGAAGAAGCCATGATTAATGTGGTTGACAAATAGTCATTTCTGCAATTTTATATTCTTGATCAACAGGGAGAAGTGGGAGACCAAGGAGATATTGGGAAAATTGGTGAAACAGTAAGCTGGTTTTCTATGCTCAATTTTTTAAAATTTTTACCATCTGTGTTTCTTGGGGATTGTGTTAACCTTGATCTGTTAGCTATGGTTGTGTTAGCAAGCATTGGAATCGTACTTATTCACTACAGATTTACACCCATATGTGATGGTTCTATTGACAAATGATAAACTACAGTCAAGAGAGATGCGAAGAAAGCCCAGGCAATGTTTTCACTGATTGGATCTATGTTTATGGTCTTAGGAGCATCTTCCTTGTTAGTATTTGTGTAATTCCAGCCCTCTGTCTCAGGTTCCTGAGTTCAAAACCAATCTGGTCTACATAACAAAATGCTGTCTCAAAGAAAAACTAACCACAAAAGCTGGTTAGATCATAATAGAGTATGTGCTGATAATCTGACTTAAGATTTGAAGGAGTGGGACCAAGCAAAAGCAGTGGAGAGTCAAGCATGTTACTTTTATTAAATGTAGTTTGTTTAGGTTTACCTTATGGTTGTAGCAGAAAGTTCCACGTAACTTTTTAAGATGAGCTTTTTAATTGTGTTCTCATGAGTATATATTGAAGTCACATTCCTTGATTCATGACTTTCCTGTCATTTAAAGCATATGTTTAGGACTGGAGAGATGACTCAGTTGGGACTGGAAGAGCTGGATTAACAGGCAGTTGTGAACTGCTGGACAAGGGCACTGGGAACTGAAGTTCAGGCCTCTGTCAGAGCCCTATACACTGCTGAGCCACTTCTCAAGTTCTGCATATAACACCTATGTCTATAAAAGTAATTTTAATTTGAATCTATTTTCAACAATGAGGAAGACCTTTTGAAATAATTTCTGAGACTGGGGTGATGTCTCTGTCAGCACGTGTTTGCTGTGCACACAAAGGACCTGAGTGTGGATCTCCAGAACCCAAGCAAAAGCCAGCACTTGTCTACAGTCTCAGTGGTGGAAGTACAAAGCAGATGCTGGGAGCTTGCTGGCTACTCAGGCCGCTGGCCAGTGGGCCAGTGAGGTTGCTCGCCTCAAAAACTACCATGAGGAGCAGGAGAACAGGACACCTGAGGTTGCCCTCTGACCTTCACACACTGACACACCTTAGTGTACACATATCCACACCCATGCATGCATCCACGCACACATTTATGTACTGCATATACCCAAATACACAAAAAGGAAAATTTTAACAAATAAACCTATATGAAAAGAGTGATGAACTGCCAAGGGTGAAAATGTCTACTGTGTGCAAGGTTAGCTATCACGAAGCAAGTGAGTGAAATATCCCATTATGATGGTAGGGTTTTGTTTTTTTTTTTTTAATTTCTATAGTCAGTCAAAGAATTTGAGTGTTAGCTTGCTTAGGAAGTGTGTGTGTGTGTGTGTGGGTGGGTGTGTGTGTGTGGTGTTTGAGTGTGTGTGTGAGAAAGAGGAAGAGAGAGACAGAGACAGAGAGACACAGAGAGATAGAGAGAGGAGGGGGGAAACTACAGTCATGATCCAAAGTTAAAAATGCTACTAAATGGCATCTTCTCACAAGTCACATATTAACTTTCCAAGTGTCACTCCCTTAATCACACTAGGTTAGTTCCATACAGCATAAGACCCAACAGTGTCCACCACTGTCCAGAGAGGGTGTGGACTACTGAAGTGCTAGATTTCTGTGACTGCAATAAGAAAATCACATTTATTAATCCTTTGCTATGTTCCAGGCATCAGCCAATAATACAATATTTCATTTAATTCTTGGAGCCCATGACTCTCCAAGAATGCTGTGCATGTTTGTACGGCGAGGAGATCGGAGAACAGGAAATGGTTGGGTATTAGTTACCTAACTAAACCTTAACTCCAACCTAGGTTTCCAAGTTCAAGACCCACAATTCTGTCTCATGCCGTGCTCACATTTTTAATATTAGCTTAAAAAAACATTTGGTCTGGATTTCACAAAGATACTGTGAGCATCAGCTAAGTTTAATATTAGTTTTAATAGGTTTTATTATTAATTGAGCAACAATTTGGCCCCTTTTACAACATTGTTGTAAAGACCCTTTGAGCTTTTGATAGGTTACCAAGTAAAGGACCGTCCCAATTCTGATATTTTTTCCTCAATGAAGATGTGAGATAAAGGACTTTCCATTACTCCCTTATTGAGTTAATTAAAAATCTAACTTTCCTAAAGAAAATTTGGGGCCTTCTGTAATTCCCAGATTTTATTTTACCTTTAGTTTCAGGTCCTATGTATACACATCTAGTCTAGAATTCTGTTGCCAGAAGAAAGTCCTCTCTTGAGAGTTATAGAATATATAGTGGCATGTCATGACAACCATCTTTGAAATCTGAACTAACCCAGCATATGGTAGCGCTTCAGTTTTCACTTCAGATGCTCTTTTTGATAGTCAGTTAACTGTCTTAACTGAGTCACTTTTTCTTTCTCTATTCACAGTAATTAGAACCAAATCTGTTACTAAACCTATCAAGCTCATCCGTGTTTTCTATGTTCCATATTCATTAACAGTCATTTCTTGTATTCAAAGAATTGATTTCTATAAATGTGTACCAAACAGCCAATTTTCTTTATTATTTTTATTAAAAATAACAAACTTAATTTCTATAAATACTTCTTATAAGTCTCCAGTTTATTTTTAATATTTTTAGTTAAAAAAAAAAACCTACATTTACTCAGCAACAGTGATACAATTTGTGCATCAACAATGATACAATGTAACAAAAACATTACTTAGTGTTTTAAAATTCCTGGCATGTCACTATTTGAGATTCAAGGACAATAATTTGGTATTTTCAAGTATTCTCAGAGTTTTCAAAATTGTGTTATTTTTAATATACTTCTAATAGTAATCATACTTTATCATTTAAATAGCTAAAATTTTGCTTAAAGAATAAAATGCACTCAACTTAATATTTATAACCAGCTGTGTCCTATAGGGCAAAAATCAGTGCCGACAAAGCACTGAAGGAGTCAAAGTCGATCCTGGCATACAGTGGTTTCTAACAACTAAACTTTTCGTTATTTGTCAGGAACAATCTGGGATATATGATGTCAAAGAATAATTCCGAACTAAGAATTCATGACTCTCTTCTAGGAAGTTTAATATACCTGATCTTCCTCTCATCTCCCAACCTGGCAACTTTTCCTGGCCCTGTTCTAATCTCTCTACATCCTTCTGATGCTGGAGTCCACAGACCAGACACATTTTTGTTGATTTACGTCGTTATATCAATGTGTGTGTTTCTGGGTGGGAGTATGTGCACATGCGTGCAAATGCTTACCAGAAGAGGGAGACAGATCCCCTGGAGCTGGAGTTACAGGTTATGAGCTACCTAACATGGGTACTGGGAACCAAATGACTCATCTTCGAGGACATCAAGTGCTTCTACCCCCTGAATATTAGGGGCCATGTCTTCCCAGCCATTTTTGTGAGTAGACAACTTCTATGGAATTCCTGTCACTGTTGATGATGCTCATAATGATGAGGCATGTTCTTAGAATGGAACAGTGGAGACATCTTTGGGGAAACATCAACAGTGACTCCCTAGAATCTTCCAGTGTTCTGTTACCTTAAATACAAGATGTGAGAATATTTTCCTTAAAGTATCCTTGACTACATTAATTTTCAGTTATTATATTTCTTCCCAACTTGGTGACATTCCTTATTGTCTTATAGTCTAGTCACCCTAATTTATTTCTTAAAATGTAGTTTCGCTTATTGAATTTTACTTTATAATTTCTTAATTTACCAACATATGGAGATTTATCCTCTGCCCTCTCTTCCATGCTGTGCTAAATGGTGATAAGTGACCAGTGAACAGAGAGAGAAACAGGAACGTCCTGGATTCTCCTCAAAATGAAGTGCCCCATCTTTTTTAATAAAATCTTCAGAATCAGGGATGCTGTGATAGGTGATCCCTGGATGGCTTCTAAGCAGGTTATTCAAAGCCAAAACGCAAGAAAAACTGAGGGAGAAACACAAAGAAATATTCTCTATAAAGGACCCATTCTCTATCTTAAGGTGACCATCCTGCACTCTTATTGCTGTAGAATGTGTCCAGTCTGTGTCACCTGTAAGTGGTGGTTTGGAAGGTCAAGATCCAAGATTCTAGTCTGCAGCTCCGGGCACTTTTCTCTTCACATAGAAACCACCAAATTCTTCCTGCTTTATATAGGACCTTGAAATACGTCCTTGGGAATGAACAGTTAGGAAGATCTGAGTTAATATTTAGGAAAAAATGGTAAGGAAGAGCAAAACCAAGGTTTTAACCTACCATATCCTAAGCCAGCCTGGCAACGCACATTTAAAATATTGTCAAATATTATTAGTTTGCAAGGGTTATGGAAACTTATTTATAATGGAAACAGAAATGATTTTGGAGGAACTGGCAAGTGTTTCAGAAGCACTCACATAAACCCTGACTTGATAGAGTGCCTAGGACTGGGCTTGGGTAAAATTACCATGGAATTAGCTTGACACAAATCCATTTTATTATGTCCCAGGCTTTTCCCCTTTTGTAAAAGAGAAAACTTCTAGTTTTAAAGGGATCTACTAAATCACAAAACTCCTGTATCCTTAAAGGAACAGATCCAGAGGCTGGGAGCATGATTTAACCAAAGAGGTAAAGCAAATGTCACACTTGGCCACAAATTACCTTGACCTCAGCACATTCTGAGTCTTACTGTCATTTTCTTATGTGCCTAGGGCACAGCTGTAAATACTCTAACAACCTCCTGAGAGGCGTGAGTGATATACTTCTTACATAATGGAAAATTATAAAGACTAGACACATGCTATCCTCAGATGGGCCTTTATTGAATATGTTACCAAAAAATAGGCACCCATTATTGAAAACTTGTGATAAACAAGAAACTTCCACTATATTTGCTAGTATCCACAAATATTTTGGTAAATGTAATTATTCCAGTTCTATGCTTTAAAAGGCTGATATTTCTGACTATTGGAATAACTTGCCATGGTCAAGGAGTATAACCATGAAGTTGAGGCTAAAGGGTTTTATCTCTAATGATTCTAGATCATTATCCTGGGGCCACTTGGCGACCAGCTACAGACTTTCAGTCCTGTTCTTAATAAACACCTGCTTTTACTCCATGGGAATACAAATCGCACACCACACTTTGAGAAGCAGGTTTCTCCAAAGCCACAGCATATCACCCTTGAAATGTAGAAGCAGCATTATAAGTCTGATTAAAAAGCCATTACCATGTCTAGTATTATGTCTATGGAGGCATAAAACACAAGAAGAGAAGCCTGGTGTGATGGGGACCACCTGTCCACACAGCAATCCAGAGGTAGTGGCAGGAAGACCTGGAGTTTAAGGCTGCCCTCAGCTAGAGTGGACTAGAAAAGATGCTGTCTCCAAAAATAGACCAGATTGGTCAGACATTGCCATGATGTTTATTCTTCTCACCCATGAATGTGCCATCTATTTCATCTATTTTCAATAACTATCCTTTGTAAAGATGTGCATCTCACTATTCTTTCTTCTCTTTGAACTTGTATTTCTGTGTTTTAGAAGGATCACATATTTTTTCAAAGATTTGCTTTATGTTTACCGTCTCTCTCTCTTTCTCTCTCTTTCTCTCTCTCTCTCTCTTTCTCTCTCTTTCTCTCTCTCTGTGTGTGTGTGTGTGTGTGTGTGAATTCACACTTGAGGACACACACCAGTGAAGGCTAGAGTCATCAGATCTCCCTGGAGCTGTAATTTTGCCAGCAACTAGCTGGATTCTGGAGACTGAACCCAGGTCCTTTATAAGAGCAGGATGCAGGCTCAGCCATCTTTTCAGCCTCCAGAGATACAAAGACATTTACAACCAAAGAAAGACCGAACTTTGGTCTTCATTTATACATGTCCTCAATAAGTACCTACTGAACAAGTTTGAAGCTAGACACACAGCTAAATAAAACTATGCTTCTAGGTAGTTTCTAGTATAGACAATGACGAAATAGGTATTCATACGATTTTATTGAAAATTCTGTTCCATTACATAAGATACTCTAAGAAAAAGAAGTAAAAGTTATTTTGTCATGGTTCATAGACATGTGTGTTGACAGAAAAATTCTAACTTTGGTTGAAAACATATTTCCATTCTCTTGGATATGGTTATTATGGTGTAGATAGCAGCTTTTTAGAAGATGGGATTCTAAATTCTTATCTGGAAAGGGTCTAATGCTGGCATTTGTATTGGAATGATGTTCTGATAGTCTTCCCTTCAAGCTGTGTTTATATGCAATAAGTTTCGTTCATTGCCAGTACATTGCATCTTCTTCTATATACATATTTATACATAGTCTACCTTTTAAGCTGTGCTTGTATCGACAAGTTTCATTCATTGCTAGTACATTGTATCATCCTTTATATACATATTTAAATGATGATAAAGGTCCCTGTTTTTTGTTGAAAATATGTAAGACAGAGACTGTGTTGATCCTTTTAGTTTAAGAAGTAAATGGACTGGTGCAGGGAAATAATCGAAAGGTCTAAGATAAAGGGTTGTTTGCGGACTCCTAAGGAAATGACTTCATTGACAGAACATGATGACCAAATGACAACCTGGGGATAGGCTAGTGAAAATACCCATGCTTCTCCCTTAAGAAAGAGCCTATGGCCTGTGCAACGTGTAAGCTAAGGTCTCTGTTAAGAATTATACATAGCATAGAATGGGTCAGCAAGCTTTTGTGTAGAGGCCAGTGGCTGTTTAAAATTCTGAGCCATACGGGTTCTGATGTAGTTCCTCTCTAAGACGCTGTACTGTGAACCCAGCCACAGACAAGAATGAATGAATGAGCCTGGCTCTGTTTCCAGTGAAACTTTATTTATAAAAGCAGAACGCTGGCAGGAATGGGCCACCGGCTGTAGTATGTCTCTTCGGGCTCTACCGTGTTATGGTTGTTCTAGGCTGTGACAGCTTTAGTGTGTCTGACTTATGTGCACCCTGCTTCATTAGTCTTTTCTCATTAACAAAAAAAAAAAAAAAAAAAAAAAAAAAAAAAAAACAGTGGACACAAATGTGACTTCTTTGGATCTTAGTTTCAGATCCAAAAACTGATTCAAGTCAGCAGGGGGGCGGTGCTGCCCCTGGCAGGAAGTGCTGCCTCTGTTCACTGGTTTCTTTGTTTGTTTGTTTGCTCTTTTGTACTGGTTGCAAACATAATGAATTTATTTGCTTTTTATATGTGGGCCACATGTAAAGCCAAAGGATGCAACCAGAATTTATCATTTTCCCTCTAACACACACTTGAGAATATTACCAGGAAGCGTTTCTAAGCACAGTGAATATTTTCTTTGTGTGTAATATTTCCCATTGAGATGAGATATTTTGCATTTGGGCTCAGCCTCACTTATGAATGGCTCCTGTTTTTTTTTCCTTAGCATAATATTAAGCCATATGAGCTATGATAATAATGCAAGAAAGAAAGGACCGGGTGGCTGGGTGTGATCTCCTCATGGCAAACAATGTCTTTATTTTTCAAGGGACATTTCTGGGCTTCTCTGCACTGTGTTTTAAAGGCACTGTCCTACCCTTGGGCTCTGAGATGCCACAGGATCACTCAAGAGCTACTACAGAAGTCCACAGTACAGTTGTGAGGGAAGTGCAGAGACTTGTCAGTGCCTAGTGAAAAGAAAGTCTCGTGAGGACAACTTCTTCCTTCCTTCTGCATCTTTTCCCCTTCCTTTCTTATTTTTCTGAGACTTGAGACAAACATGTAAAGGTCACTGATTTGTCTGTGTAAATGCAATGTGAGGATTTCCCATCATTTCAGTATTTTAACTAAGAAACCACTAGCCAGTTTGCATGGTGCCTTCCTTCTACAAATATTTATGATCATCTGCACACTCAAGGGAGAGATCAAACTGAACGGGACACTGAACCCACTTCAAAGACCTCATGCCGGATTAGGGTGCTGCCAATGTGAGCATTAAAGGAAAAGTGATCTGCCTGCTACAGAGATTATCAGTAAGAGCTCTGAGTAATCCTGTAGCTCCAGAACACTGGATAAAATTCCTCAATAGAAAAATTTTTAATTCTATTTCTATATAAATATGAACATCCCATTGTTGGGTGTTGAACAAGATTTTTAATGTCTTTTAAATAACTGATACTGTTCTTCCTTGTGGTTAAATAGAATTTAAAATCTGGGTGGTGTAAGAAGAGGGCCCTTGTCCACAGGCTTTTCAGAGTAGAAAGGTGAGATCAAATCTGGCTCAATGACTTTCTTCAGAACTTAATTGTTAAGCTGGACCCAATCTTGGCATTAGTAGGTGGCATAGCGTATTGTGGGAGTGATGGAAACTTGAGAGAGCAGACTTCTCTCACTCTAATTTTGTCTTGGATAGAAATTCACAAAAATCGCCTCTCCTATAAGGATTGCCTGAAAAGACATCCAGAACTAATTTTGTTCTTCATATTTGAAAAAATACTCTGGGCTCATAAGTGCACACCCTCTGGTGAATGGGCCTGCTAGTTATTAGTCTCAGGGAGACCGCACAGTGAGGAAGTTATTGCAACACAAGTGTCACTGCAGGAGAATTCCCTTTATTTCTCATCCAACTTGCTTAAAAAAAGAAATAGCCTAAGTTGAATAAAGATAGGAGGCTGCTCTCTGTCGATACTCACATTATCACCTCTGATTGATTACCCGGAGGCTCGTCGCTGGCCATGCTGCCAGGCAAGTTTGGTACAGCTCGAGTGACCCTTTCGTCTCTTGTGTTCCCCACAACATGAGTGTGACTGCAAGCATCTGCTCAGAGAGCATTCCAGGCATAGCCTCCTGATCATTGCCAGCACTGCCTGGCCATGCTAAAGCTTCTCTCTGAGCTTTCATTTGATGACTGTGCATTCGATCCTAGAGACTAAGAGACAGGTAGTTGATGGGGATATGTCACAGCCTGACATTTCCACTTGGATACTTGCCAGGCCATCAAGAGACACTTGGTGGGGATCCTTACGCGTCCATATGGCAAGAGGCTAGAGTAGAATCTCTGTGACCCAAGAGAGGCCTGTCCAATCCCTCAGGAACCTATAAAAATTTGAAATATCTGTCTATAAGTCTAAATTTAATTGACCATACAAACAATATGTGTTCTGCAGTGTGACATATAATATTATGCTTTCAAATATTTTGTTAACCAAATAAAACTATTTTGTGACATTTTATTTATAAAATATTGATAAATGTAGGATTTCCATAGAATTATTTTTCTTTGGTTGTTAAGGAATGTGTACAGAGAGTGTATAATCAGTGCCTAGAAACCTCCAAGCATCAAATGCTCATGTATTTGAACTCTTGGTCCTCAACTGCTTAGCACTGTCTGGAAGGCTGGGTAGCCTTTATAAAGTAGGCTTTACTGAAGAAAGAGGAAATTCACTCAGGGAATTTTTATTTTTTTTTAATTTTTATTTATTTATTTATTTTTACTCAGGGAAATTCTTATGGGTTATAGCCAGCTGCAGTGTCACCATACTTTCCTCCTCCACCTCCTCCTCCTCTACCTCTTCCTCCTCCTCCTCCTCCTCCACCTGCACCACCTCATTCACCTCCCCCTCCTCCTCCTTCCCCTCCTTCTCCTCCACCATCTCCACCACCACATCCACTTCTACCTCCTCCACCTCCCCCTCCTCCTCCTCCTCCTCCACCTCCTCCATTTCTTCCTCCTCCTCCTCTATCACCTGCACCACCAACTCCACCTCCACCACCACATCCACCTCCTCCTCCTCCACCTCTTCCATCTCCCCCTCCTCCACTACCTCCACCACCTTCACCTCCTCATCCTCCTCGTCCTCCTCGTCCACCTCCTCCACCTCCCTCTCCCCCTCCTCCTCCTTCTATTCTACCTGTAGGTCCACCAAAAAGTGAAGAGCCCAAGCCACACTTTTCCACTGGATACAGCCATGCTTTCTCCATGGTAAACCATATCTTTAACGAAGAGCCAAAACAAACCTTCTGCCCCTTCAGTTGGGTCCGGTCATGGATTTGGTCATACGAATGAGAAAAACATTACCCAGGGCCCAAGTTAATTTTTCCATGCCAACTTTTATTTATGCTATGTGTGTAAAGCACCTGTGTAGTCAGGTCCTGTGCCTATTCCCAAGCGGCTACCATATACACTAGCTAGACGTTATTCCTTAGAGATGGCCTTTTCTGTCTGTCAGGCATTCCAAATTCCTAGGTGGCATGTGAGTACAGACTAGTAATTAGAGAGGAGCATGAAAATCCCAGTTAGGGTGTGCGTGTGTTCTTAAAGGGGAGGTGCATGCTGGACGACGGTGCTGACTTACTACGAGAAAGGCAGGCCACTTCTATAAGCAGGAGGAGTTACAGCCTAATGGTTCAAACTCTTCGGGGACCTCTGTCTAGACATTTGCCCCACAAGTGTCAGCGTCTAGTGTTTCCTGAACCAGTTTTCTATTGACCTCAGCACATTGAACTCATCTCAGTTGGGAGTTTAAGCTTCTCGGGACTTTGGTCAGTGTGGTAAATAAATCAAGAACTTAATATAGTTTTCTCTGCCCTTCCACTAAAAGAGATAATTGCCCAAACATCTTATTAATGAGCCCCGAGGAGCACATGGCCCAGCAGTGGGTTAGATGGCCAGCCTTTCTCACTGCACTCTCATTAGGCCTGGATGTAAGCCTGTCTGCTGAGGCCTTAGCCTGGAAGGTGCTGCTAATTTAAGAAGCAATGAGTCTTAACTTATGGAAGAGGATCAGTGGTTTGTATGTGTGTTCATCACCTCTGCTTTATTTGAGATTTTCATTAACTCAGTCAAAGTATTATTACTTTCAGTAGTCCAGGAATTATGCTAAGCATAAGAGATGGAGATGCTTTATAGAACATTCAGACTGAAAAACTTAAAGCCATGTCTTCCTCAACAGTGATGGATTTAGAAAACATACCAGCCTGGGCTTTATGCCACTGTGGACAAATATGTGAAGAAAATATTTAAGAGAGTGAACTCTTATTTTAGCTCACAGTATAAAAAAGACTGAACCAGTGTATTTTTGCTGAACATCATGGCAATAGGGGCATTTTCTGGGGCTGTTCTTGGTATTTGGGTAGACAGCAAGCAGAGAAGGAAGAGGGCAGGAAGAGGCCAGAGTAAAGTACATCCCTCAAGACTTCCACAGGGGCCTTCCTCCAACTAGATCCTACTTCCAAGTAGGACTGGCATATTATGAATCTATCAAGTGATTGTCTATGTTATTGATGAGGTAAAAGCTTTCACGATCCAGAAGTCTTCACAAATACACCCACAGATGTGCTGTTTTTAATTTCCCAGATGTTCCTGAATTCATTCAAGTTACTCATCACACAAAAAAAGCTGTTTGCTCCACGTCATACTGTCAAAGGAATAACTTCTGAGATTATAGATTTCATTTGAAAATGTGAATGAATGATCCAAAGATTGGGCATTTGGAAACTGACATATTGACAAAGAATCAGAAAGGCTTTGAGTATAAGCCTTATAATTACTCTCAAA
The DNA here is from genome assembly GCF_008632895.1 of Mastomys coucha. Taxonomy (NCBI): domain Eukaryota; kingdom Metazoa; phylum Chordata; class Mammalia; order Rodentia; family Muridae; genus Mastomys; species Mastomys coucha. The sequence goes on from NW_022196898.1 coordinate 92,762,911, forward strand.
TAAAAAGATTGAAGGAAAATTGCCAAAAACAAAAATAATAGACACCATTCATCCTTTGCCAATTTACTTTCTCTACATAATAAATCTGAAATTTTTCCTTATCTTTTCCTCTCTCCACATGCACACACTCTAGGGTTGACTCTTAGCTATGACTTTTTTCGGGATTGTCTGAATTTCTTGACCCTAGGCCCACATTTTCATCTGTACACTGAACATTCCTACCAGAAACCCTCACTGATGCATCCTCTTTATCATATTTCAAAAAGGAATTCTTGTGGCTGGAGAGATGGCTCAGCAGTGAAGAGCACCAGTTATTCTTCCAGAGAATCAGGATGGATTAATTCCCAGCACAGACATGGTGGCTCACAACTGTCTATGAATCAGTTCCAGGGATCTGAAACCCTCTTCTGGCCTCTGCGGCCACAAGGAACACACATGGCAAACAGAGATACATTCATGCAAAACACCCACATACATACAAACAAACAAACAAATAAGGGATTCTTGGACTCAGGAGATGGCTTAGTTGGTAAAGTGCTGGTCCTGCAAGGAGAAAGACCTGTGTGTGGATCTCAAACACACAACACAGAAAGGGGTGGGTGCAGTAGTGCATGCCTTAGCTCTAATAGGAAGGAAACAGGGAATTCCCCAGGGCTCTTTGGCCAACCAGTTCAGCCAATCAGTGATCACCATGTGTCTCAAAGGAAAAGGCTGAGGGAAAGAAAGGAAGACACCAAGCCCCAACCTCTGGCCTCTACACACACATAGACATGAGTCCTTACATAGACACATGCACACTCAAAACGAAAAGAAAAGGAGAATAGTAATTCTGCTGTGTCCCTCGGCTAGATGACATCTTCTTTCTTACCTGTTCCTGGACAACTGATTGTGTAGCCATCTTCTTAGAAAATGGCATAAATGTGAAGACATGGAGCAGGTAAACAGTTCTTGTGAGAGCATATGTCCTACTGAGTGCTTGAAAATGAAGATTTTTTTTCATGTGTGGCTCAACTTTTGCTCATTCAGTCACTAAAAGTCTATATTACATTGATATGCAAAGTTTCCACTTGGAAGGTAAAAATAAAAAAAAAGAAATGGCCAAATATCAGTGGTTTTCTATGGTGGATAAAGTCTGCATTTGTCATGATGAGATAGCTTCAGTCCTTTGTGTGGCTTTGAAAGGAGAACAAGCCCCACTGATACAAACTAGTAAAGCTAATGACCTCCCAGGATGCAGCAGGACAGAGTTCTAAGAAATTTGCTTTCCACACTGTGTTCTGGAGTAAAATTCAAAATCTCCGAGGTCTGCCATCAGCTATCGTGTTATGCAATTGATTATATGTTGACAATTTGAATTCTGAGGCATTCAAACACTTTTTAAGACACAGTGACTTTTGAAGATAATTGTTAACTATAGAAACTTCCTATAAAATGTTTTATAGCACCTTTTTCAACTAGGAAACATTCTAATTTTATATTACTCTTAGAATGAATCAGTAGGATGTGGTTACTTAAAAAAATAGAAGTAGAACATTCTAAAGTTTTTACTGACTTTGGGAGGAAAAATAATATTTCTTCTTGCTTCTAAAAGTCGATTTATTCCACATCAGGCTTTTTGGCCCTCCACGTTTTGGCTTTAGTTAACAAAATCTTTAAATAGACCACTACATATCCCAGTTTGCAAAAACGTGAAATGTTTTCAATTATTACGTGGTTTTTTAGCTCACAAGCAGAGCATGTTCTAGCTGAAAATTTTGTCGTTATTCCTCACCGTGTGTTATGTGGAGAGTCAGTGAGTGGAAAAGACTTGATGAGCGTTCTTCCCCAAAAGGCATGTGCTGTTGGTAATTCCTAAAAGTGAACAAAATGGCCTCCACAGCTGCTTCTTATCCATTAAATAGACAACAGAACAGGTTGGAGCTTCAAGAGTCATATGGTCTGCTTTTATTATTATTATTTTATTAGATGTTTTCTTTATTTACAATATCTCCTTTCCCAGGTTCCCCTACAAAA
>NW_022196898.1:92764965-92771769 GCF_008632895.1 Mastomys coucha
CCTGGCCCTGGCATTCCCCTACACTGGGGCATAGAGCCTTCACAGGGCCAAGGGCCTCTCCTCCCATGGATGACCGACTTGGCCATCCTCTGCTATACATATGCTGCTGCTTTTATACTAGGTTCTCCTTACAGCATGCAAATGCACCATGGAGGGTTGATAAGCAAGTAAGCATGGCTATGTTCCAAGGAAAATGTCAAAGATAGCAAACATCGAGTTTGCTGACCCTTGGCTTTGCTGGAATTCTGTACCATTTTATCTACGGACAGTTTTTGTTATCTGCTTAACCTTGGTGGTCATTAATTCCAAGCTGATTGCTATAGCACTTTAAACAAAGTAGATATTCAGTTACTAAAGCTTTACATGTCTCATCTGTAGAAAAATATACATCATTTTATACATAATAATTTAGAGGCTCATATAGAAGTATGTGACTTTTTTTACCTTTCATTTTTTTTTATTTTGTCATATTCTTTAAAATTTATAAAATACTGTAACAATACAAATGAGTATTATAAAAATTGTTTAATATAAAACAACAATCAATTGAACAGTCTTATGTAGATGCAATACTGAAAATATATGCATTTGTCTCAATAAAATTTGAAATAACTCCAAATATTTTAACTGTATATTTCAAAATAATACATCACTACTAGTTTTGTTTTAAATGAATATAAATAGATAAAGTCTTTGTTTCTTTGTTTTGTTTTTAATAGAGCTTAAAATCTTGGCTCTTACTGTGGTACAAGCCCAAAATAAGAACAATTTTTAGACATTGGACTTCATTGTAATAAGGCTGTACTTCAATGACCCTCACATCACCCAAGGATTTTTACCTCCATCGTAGCTAAGCTGAGAGTTGACAGTTTGGCTGCACCAAGAAATGAATTGTAGGCACGATTTTTGGATACAGACTTCCTGCTATGGTCAAAGCTATTTGACTTGAGTGATTGTCATCATTCTCAGATCACATTACATTTAATTCATTACACTCATTTAAGAAATGGTGGTGTATTAAAATGGTCTATCCATAAAGTCATTCACCAACTGTTTCAGTGAACAATAGTTCTGCTTGGAGGGTGGCACAGAAATTAGGTGAGGGCAAGAATCTGGTTCATTGGCTATGATGATTTTGAAAAGCATTCATCTCAAAGACATAGTAACTTATAAAGTCATCTTCTTTAAATTTGATACAATAGTTACAAACATCGAGCAAAACATTTAGCCTCACTCTTTGTTGTTCTCTTACAAGTCACCTCCCAAGTTAATTGTCTACATTTCTTTTGGTTGTATAAACTTTTGAAATATGTAAGCTGTTCTGAAAACCATAGTATAGTATAAAAACATCAAATAAACAATCCTACTAATAGAGAGGCTGAGATAGGAGAAGCCTGATTTCAAGACCATTATGTGGAACCCAGCAAGACACTGTCATGTACAAAAAAGCAGAAAGTTTATATGGATTGTACAACATTGGACCTATTTCTCCAATTACCAAAATAGAGAGACCACTGGATGACAGCCAAAAAATTTCTAACTACTCATATTTTTGGATTTCAATTGATTAGAATATGTTGGTAATATTAATTTTCATATTAAGACATTAAGAAAAAGTAATTGTTACTTCCTGTCATTTTTGTTGTTAGAGGTGGAATTAGGTTTGTGTGGGTTTGTTGAAAGATTACATTCTTGCTTCTTCTAGAGTGTAGTTTTACTCCTTATGTTGGTGTTTTCCATCTATTATCCCTTGTAGGGCTGGATTTGTAGAAAGATATTGTGTAAATTTTGTTTTATCATGGAATATCTTGTTTTCTCCATCTATAGTAATTGAGAGTTTTGTTGGGTATAGTAACATGGGCTGGCATTTGTGTTCTCTTAGGGTCTGTATGACATCTGCCCAAGATCTAGCTTTCATAGTCTCTGGTGAGAAGTCTGGTGTAATTCTGATAGGCCCGCCTTTGTATGTTACTTGACCTTTTTCCCTTACTGCTTTTAAATTTTTTTTCTGTGTTTAATGCATTTGGTGTTTTGATTATTATGTGATGGGAGGAATTTCTTTTCTGGTCCAGTCTATTTGGAGTTCTGTAGGCTTCTTGTATATTTATGGACATCTCTTTCTTTAGGTTAGGAAAGTTTTCTTCTATAATTTTGTTGAAGATATTTACTGGCCCATTACCTTGGGAGTCTTCACTCTCTTCTATACCTATTATCCTTAGGTTTGGTCTTCTCATTGTGTTCTACATTTCCTGGATGTTTTGGGTTAGGATCTTTTCGCTTTTTGCATTTTCTTTGACTGTTGTGTCAATGTTTTCTATGGTATCTTCTGCCCCTGAGATTCTCTCTTCTATCTCTTGTATTCTGTTGGTGATGTTTGCATCTATGACTCCTGATTTCTTTCCTAGGTTTTGTATCTCCAGGGTTGTCTCTCTTTCTGATTTCTTTATTGTTTCTATTTCAATTTTTAGATTCTGGATGGTTTTGCTCATTTTCTTCACCTGTTTGATTGTGTTTTCCTGTAGTTCTTTAAGGGATTTTTGTGTTTTCTCTTTAAGGGCTTCTAGCTGTTTACCTGTGTTCTGTATTTCTTTGAGGGAGTTATTTATGTCCTCCTTAAAGTCCTGTATCATCATTGTGAGAAGTGATTTTAGATCTGAATCTTTCTTTTCCAGTGTGTTGGGATATCCAGGATTTGCTATGGTGGGAGAATTGGGTTCTTATGATGCCAAGTGACCTTGGTTTGTGTTGCTTATATTCTTACGCTTGTCTCCAGCCATCTGGTATCTCTAGTGCTACTTGCCCTGGCTAAATCTGACTGGGCCCTGTCCTACCTGTGATCATGGTTGTTTCAGAACTCATCAGAGTCAAGCTGTCTCTGGGATCCTGTGATTCTGGGATACTGTGATTCTGGGCCTGTTAGAGTGCCCAGGAGTGGAGTTTCCTCTGGGTGTTGTAGGACTGGTTGCAAAATTTGTGCCCCAGGTCTGCTCAGAGCACCAGCACAGACAGACTGGAAGGAACCAGTGTCACTGGGCTTGTGGAGTTCCTGTATGCCTGGGTTCTGCTGGTCCCAGTTACTCCCAGTGTTGGGACAGATATTATGTCCTCCTCACCTCTGAACCTCTGACAGTATGTGGCTTTTAAAAACCTACAGAAAGTAAACAATTAGTAAGAATCAACATTTTAATACATTATCAAAGCTAGTTAGAGATAGACTTTAGCTATTATGACTTTAAAAATATAATTTCTTTGTTATTCTTCCCTAAGAGAAGAGCTCTCTAATTTCCATCTTTTAGGATGGAGACTCTTGAGGCCAGGGTGATGGCTCAGTAGGTAGCAGTACTTGCTATGATTTCAGAAGGACCTGAATTCAAATTCCTGGCACCAGGTAAAAATAAAATTCTGAGTATGGCTATGCTTGGTATGGCTATTCATGGGAATCCTGGGAGCTCACTGGATAGCCAGCCTAGCCAAAGTAGTGGTTGCCTTCAGTGCATGCTTGATCATGGGCACGGAAGAGAGAAAGGAAGATAGGGAGGGAGAAAGGGAGGGAGAGAGAGAAAGAGAGGGAGAGAGGGAGAAAGGGACAGAGAGAGAGAAAGGGAGGGAGAGAACAGTGAATGCAGGGTGCACTTATACACTGCTAATGAGTGTGATGGGGGTACCATGACAGTTTGTAATTAGGACATGAAAGGCATGGTACTGTACACCCTGCCCACTTTCTATCTAGGATCACTTGCTCTATGGTGAGACAAACTTCATGTGATTGGTCCCTACAGAGGTTCTGTATGGCAAGGGAGTGATGCCTCCGGCCCATATCCTTCATAGGTATAAATCTGCTAGTCTCAGTCTGACACTGATTATGTCAGAGACCTGTGCCAGAACTGCCCATGGAAGCCATAGCCATCCCATCGTTTCTGATGTACAGAAATGGTGGCTGAGTAAGAGTTTCCTATTTTAACCCATTTACATTGGGGAGACTATGTGATGCGAGAACTAAGTCAACAGCATGGAATCTCTAAAGATGGATGGCATCACTCACTTTCTCTTTTTCTGTAAGCTAAATCTCAGTTAGCCATCTCTCATGTGGGACAGAAACATCTTCATTTCATGAATTTCCATTTGTCAATGGCTGACATTGTTTCCTGAGCAGCCAGAATCTTCTTCAGACTTCAGGTCTTTGCCTGAACCTGTTCCCTGAGATGATCCCCCTACTTTTTCCTATGGCAGTTACCAAGCTCTGGGTCTCAAAGAAGGCCTTTTAAAAATCCAGTTGGAGGTTATTCTTACACAGAATGTGAGATGGGAATCCAGTTTCATTCTTCTGTTTGTGGACATCCTCTTTTCCAAACACTTTTTTTTTAAGATGAAAAAGAATGAAATGAACAAAATCAGGAAGTTTTCATTGTTCTATACTAGCACCCCCTGATACTTAAATAAATTGTGATTGTGCCCAAATATACCCAACTGGCTTTTGAGCACTTTAAAAATAAAAATATATTTGTTTCTGGTTCTTTCTGAGTTGTATCTTGTCCTAGATCTTACTTCTATGGGGGATGCCTATTTCACGGATGATTATGAAAACCAGTCAGGGCTCTGTGATCTGTCCTTATGGAGAGTACTTGTAATAATAATAATAATAGTAATAATAGTAATAATAATAATGGTAATAATAATAATAGTAATAATAATAGTAATAATAATAATAATAATAATGAGGAGGAGGAAGAGGAAGGAGAGGAGGAGGAAGAGGACTGGAGGAGGGGGAAGAGGAAGAGGAAGAAGAAGAGGAGGAGGAAGAGGAGGAGGAGGAAGGGGAGGAGGAGGAGGAGTGAAGGAGGGGGAAGAGAAGAAGGAGGAGGAGGAGGACATAGGAGTCATTGGATGATGCACACCTCCTAGCATGAGCTCTATGACTTGCAATGAGTCTCCAGTACAAGGAGGCTGTCTAGCAATGGGGGAGCTTGCTATGAGTTAGCCCACGGGGCAATATTAAGCCCAGCAGCATTGTCTTGCCATTACAAATGTATTGGTCCCAACCACTTATGATGGATTAGGCTCCAATATCATGTTGTTTAAAAGTAATCATTCTGTGCAACAGAGGGAAAATGTATCTTAGGTATAATTGCTTTCTGTTCAGCAGTGTACTTCTGTTGTAGATGAACTTTCTTTTACTTGGCTGGCCGAGCAGAAATCATGTTCTCAATAGAATAATTTTGCAAACCATGGTTTCCAATGGTAATTGTGTCTCCTTTCTGCTGCCAAACTTCCTAAAAGCCTCAGATATACATGCTGTTCTCCATGCTTCCTTCACACAGATACTGTTAACCCTTCAGTAGCCGTGTCCAAACATGCAGGAACTACTGAAGTTGTTCTTGGAGGTCACCACTGACCCTACAATGTCAAATCGCACCACCCTCTCTGATGTTTTCCTTAAGAATGATGGTTTTTCTTCCCTGGAAGCCATGCTCCTTGCCTTTCTTTGTGCATCTCTTCTCACCTCTGAACAACCTTCATTAAGATCCTCGCCTTGGTCATTTTATTATTCCTGTGGATGGGAACTGTCCTGTTGTTAGTAGTGTGTATGCTGCATTTTTTTTTCTGCTAATTGCAACCATTTCTGTGAGACAACTGTGAAATACTGAGTTAGCTTCAAATCTTCCAATTTTATGTCAATTCATATGTCATTTTAATTCATTGTCTCATTAGGAAAATATTAGCCACTGGATCAAAATAAATACAAAATCACATGTTACAACACGATGCAAAGCTATTGTTACTCATGTTTCTAAGGCAATTAAGAAAGTCAGGCTTTTTAACTGAAGCAGTTCCCACTCCCTTGGGGCCATTGTCACATGGGGTAGAAAGCTGTGGGGAGATCTAGTTATTATTCATGCAAACTAGTGCCATATATTATCAGCTCTCAGACTTACCTGCCTCAGTCAGAGTAGCTTCAGAATACCAGTGGCTTGCAATAGCAAAGGTTTCTTTCTCACTTTGTCTTGATCCACTGTGGGCTGCCTGTGTCTGTTCCATGTCACCCACATTCTAAGGTCCAGGCTCACCAAGAGCCTCACTGAGTCATGGCTAGTTTCATGGCCTCTACAAAGCAGCATGATGAATACCATGTCCTCATCTTTTCTCTTTGTTCTGAATAAGTTACACAAAGAATCCTAGCATCAGGGGGATGGGCGACAGTTTTCTTCCCACACTGAGGGTCACTGTAAGATCCATGGCAAGCCTGACAGGAACCACTCAGGGATGTGTACTTGTTCTAGAGAATTAAGCAGTGAACACTTTGAATGACTCAACCTAGCATGCCATGTTAACATGCTAATATTTGAAAATGGAATGTTTCTTAAAGTTACTGACAAATTACCTATGCAATTCTCTTTGGAAATATAAAAATACAGGCCATCAGTGACATATTAAATTTAATTAATGAAACTTGATAGGTTTCAAGACAAATAGATTTTTCTTTTATTGACAAATGTACAGATAGTTTCATGTTAAATGGTAACACACACACACACTTAAAGAGCAAGGGGATCTAAAGCCTGTGAGCTTCAGACTTGCTACAACTCACTAAAGCCCCTCTCGGCTTACTTGTCCTTTGATGAGGACAATCAAAGTCAGCTAGAAAAAGCTTTTGAAAAAAGGTGAGTGAGAGAAATGTGTGAAAGGAAAAAAAAACAGAAAATGATCAATGACATAAAATAGAAGTATGTTATACCTAAGCATGGTACTATGGTATTACAAAGCAATAGAGCAGTGACACTATATATATATATATATATATATATA
>NW_022196898.1:92771779-92771965 GCF_008632895.1 Mastomys coucha
ATATATATATATATATATATATATATGTACATATATGTGTGCGGAATTATATGTAATACGCACACATATATGCATGTATATAAATATGTATGTATTACACATGATTTCATCACCATGATCACTAACTTTAATAGTGTTATCAGGATTCTCCTTTTAAAGCTGAGGTAGCTAAGTTAAGAAAGAAGT
>NW_022196898.1:92771986-92804486 GCF_008632895.1 Mastomys coucha
GAGAGAGAGAGAGAGAGAGAGGTGGCTGAGGCACTATGTGGACAGAAACATAATTCCAGGCTCCTCTTATGTCTTGTGCTGATGAGACTCCAGAAAGATGGAATAAAGATCCAAATAGAAAAGATTTTAAAAAGCACATCATTGAAAAATGCAAGAATAAAGTGTTCAATAAATACAGTGCATGACTATTAGAATAGTCACATTTAAGTTCTTGGTGCCTAAGCTTACCGATACCATTTAAACACCTCTTCTTAACTTAGCTAGCTCATCTGTAAAAGGAGATCCTGATCACACTACCAAAGTTAGTGATTTTGATGATAAAATCACATACACACACACACACAGAGACACACTCACACTCACACATAGACACACTCGCACACAAAATACCTAATACATGTTATTGTATTCAAGATCATGTGATAACCAATCAGCTACTGATACAGATATGACTGTGAACCTGTGGATAAAAATCAAACTATATATTAAGTTATATTCTTCTCAATCACCCATGATCATGATTTACAGCTTTATATATGTAAATATATATTATATAAAAAGTTATCTAATCAGGATTCATACCTGGGAGATATTGAAAACAGTTCATGCGTCCTTAAGTAAAGGTCAAAAGTCACTACTCCCTTACAATGTAAGAAAGAACTGCAATGTGTTCCTGTTCTAGTAATTTTTTTTTTGCTCCTTATATCTATTACAAAAAAAAGAAATAATAAATATACACAAATACAAACTCAGAGAGAACCCAAGTCATGTTCCTTTAGAACGCCATTGCTGGTAGCTTTCTTCCTTCTGTCCTTACAACTGTGCCCCTTATTCGGTCTGCATACTGGCTCAAATCCCAGTCTTCCTTCTTCATTCTGCTGGCTGGCCTCTTCCTACTTAGGATACAAATTGTCTGGCTTCAGCCTTCCCCAGACTCTCTTTGCTAAAATGCCTTGTCTTTCATCCTCTATCATCACGGTTACTTCCTTCACGAGCTTAGATCATACCTGTAACTATTAATGGTTTCCCTTTTGTGTTACTAGATGTTTTGATCTGCCAAGTGTTTCTAGCTTGATTTGTTACAGTGATGAAAGCGTGACCAAAAGCAAGTTGGAAGGATAGAGTTTATGTAATATACAGGTTTTAGTCCCACCACCAAGGGAAGCCAAGGCAGGAGCTTGGAGCAGTAACCATAGAGAAACACTGCTTACTGGCTTGGATGTTTGGGCTTGCTCAGCTTACTTTCTTATACAACCCAGGCCCACCCATCCTCCTACATCTAAGCTAAGAAAATGCTCCCACTGGCATGCCTGTAGTCCAGGCTGATTGAGGTAATTCCTCAACTGAAGTTTCCTCAGCCCAAGAGATTGTGGGGTGGGTCAAATTGTCAGCTGGAGCTAACTATAACATCAGGACAGAGCCTGAATGTGCCTTACCTCAGCACCCAGTACCACTCAGAATAGACATCAAGTCCTCATATAAGTGAACAAATAAATGAACACAAATGGGCATTAAAATACTTTCAAAGAAGGTAGTCGCAAAAATTTTATGTTAACATATCCCCAACAAGTAGATGTGGAAGTTGTAAATATTTTATAACATCCTGTTGTTTATTAGTGTATAAGTTCAAAGACTACATAGTCAGCCAACAAAGTATCTGTTATGCATTAAGATTTGATTTAGGTATTTTTGACTTTTAATGAATGAATTCATTCTAACATGAAGTCATGGGCTATGTACTTATTCTACAAAGAATTTGCCTCCAAATAAAATTAAGATGACGTAGATATAAACAGTACTTATAGGTGATTTAAATCCAGGATACTATAAGAGCAATATAATGGATACATATTTTCTGTCATTTCTTTCCTTACAAGGGACCTGTTGGTTTACCTGGAGAAGTAGGGGTAACCGGAAGCATTGGAGAAAAGGTAACCCATTTTGTTATTTTGTTTTGTATTAAGAACTGCAGACTAATTTTAATCTTCCATATGGCCTTTTATGGTGATTGATCAAAGGACACTTGTCACCCTAATAGGGGACTAGAGGGTGGAGGATTAGAGACAGTAATCACTTTTCTGGGTGTCCATTCATCTACAACAAAACATCAGAGTCCAAGAAAACACAGCAGCTGCTTGGGCATTTCCCATACTCGTGGTTGCAAGAATGGAGATCCTTGCCATGAGGGACCATCCAACCTGGTGGCCGACAGACTCATATGGCAGCAACAACCTGACGGAGGTTTCTACTTTCTTGTATTGCTGAGCCTGTATGCTGGCAGTACTCAGCCCAGCGGCAGTCCCAGTAGCCATCAAGCCCAGGGACAAAGCCCAGTGAGGCTGTCTCAGCCTTCCATGGTCTAATCTGTTGGACTACAGAAAGCACAGTACCCAGTACCCTCCTGTTCCCGATACCAAGGATGAGTCTAGGAGAGAGCAGAGCATCTTCATACTCACCTCTCAGCAAGGATGAGACACTGATTGGTCTTGCTTTCTCTCGGAATGTTTGCTTTGCCCTGTATTTCTTTTATTGTGTTTACTCAGATCACGTTTTCTTCTGCTGTCAACATGCACATTTTCCTCTTTCCAATGATGATTGTTCTCTTTTTTCCCCACCTCCCTATCATTTTATTACATTTCATTAACCATTAATACTTTTAGCTTGAAAAGCTTTTCAATTCTCATCTTATTCTTTATTATCTTTAATCATTTTTTTTTTACAGTCCAGTTGTTATCCACCTCCCATTCTGCCCTCCGACAGTTCCTCATCCCATTCCTCTTCCCCTTTCTCCAAGAGGATGCCCCCACACACATGCTTCCAACACCCCACCAGACCTCACCTCTCCCTGGGGCCTCAAGTCTCTTGAGGGTTAGGTGCATCTTCTCTCACTGAGGCCAGACCAGGCAGTACTCTGCTACCTATGTGTGAGGGGCCTCAGACCAGCTCATGCATGATGCCTGGTTGGTGGCTCAGTGTCTGAGAAATCTCAGGGGTCCGGGTTAATTGAAACTGCTGGTCTTCCTATGGGGTCACCCTCCTCCTCAAATTCTTGCAGCCTTTCCCTAATTCAACCCCAAGGGTTCCAGACTTCAGTCCAATGGTTGGGTTTAAGTAGTTCAGTCAGCTGTTTGTTGGGGCTTTACGAGGGCAGCCATGCTAGGCTCCTGTCTGTAAGCACACTGTAGCATCAGCAATGGTGTCAGGACGTGGAGCCTAAGTAACTTAGCTTCTTTCTTTTCTCTCCTTAAGAGAATGTAGTTTATATTTCTAGTTGAGTTTGTGTGTGTGTGTGTGTGTGTGTGTGTGTGTGTGTGTGTGTGTGTGTGTGTGTGTATGTGTGTGTGTGTGTGTGTGTGTGTTTAAATATCTGATTTGTTTTTTAATTGTTGTGTTGTGGTCTGTTCCCTCTCCTTTGAGAAGAGATGGAGATTGAGAGCTCAAGATAAAATCTCCCCCTAAGAACACTTTCACATAAAACCAGAAGGGATATCCCAACAAATGCAAAAATATTTACATAGAAACACAAGAAAAACGGAGAAGCAAGGCAATATGACTCCCACCAAAGTTAACAAGCCCTCAATAACCGAGTCCAAAAATAATGAAGGGGCTGAAAGACTAAGCAAAGAATTCAACAGTTTACTTTAAAAAAAGGAACAGTGACCTCAAAGAGGAGTCAAACAGACAAATGGGATAAGAAAGTCAAATCGAGATTTGGAGAAGAAATTTAGTAAGAAAAATGAGAAATTTAGTAAATAAACAGATTCTGAGGGGGAAAAGGCAGGAATTTGGGAAATGAAAGGCACCATAAATCAAAATTCTAAACTGTGGACAATGTTACAATTAAATTAATTTAAGTAGAAAAAAGGTTTTCACAGATTGATAATACAGTTAAGGGATGATTACATTCAGACATAAAAAATAAGGAAAGAAAGAAAAAGAGAGACAGAGCAGTCATGACCATGACTTTCAGGAACTCTGGGACATGATCATGAGATGAACAATAAGAATTCTGAATGTAGAAAAAGAACGCATCTGTGAACTAAAGCTAAAAGAAATCTACTTGTTGAAGCTGTGCAGAAAAATATTCCAAATGTAGGGAAAGATATGTGCATCCAAGAGACATTTAGAGCCCCAAATAGACATAAAAAATAATGAAGTTATATACCATTGTAAGTAATTGCTGGAAATGGAGATCATGATGTTAAGGGAAATAAGCCAGGCTTGAAAGGAAACCATTTCATGATTTCTCTCACATGTGGAATTTAGTAAGCATAAAAAGGAGACCATTAGGGTTACAGAAGGAGGAGGAGGAGACACAGAAACAATAAGAGAGTGCGTGCACATGATCGAGGTGTGCTAGGTGCACTTTGAAAATGGAACAATGAAAATTATTACTCTGTACAATTAATCTGTGCTGGTAAAAAAAATTATTCAAAAGTATAACATATTACCTCTAGTGAATCTCTTAAATATGTTGACATATGGCTGGTTACATGTTTGCTTCTAACTTTTAGAGGGTAGGATACCCTTCTGGTTATGAAGATTTAATCTGAAAAGCAAATGTGAAGTAACCAGTGCAGAAGCAGAAAAAAAAAACATTATGTAATTCTCCCTTCAAATCTCTTTGGAAGCAATTTTGAATTAGAAGAATAAGTGTCCAGTTTATTCTTTTCTTTCCCACAACTCATTTATTAAATACCTGTGCTATATTCAGTCTCATTGCTGACCTGATCCAGTTTACTCTCTTCCATCCCAGACTTCTATTCATGGACAAACTGTTGGACTCTAGTAATGTCCACCCTCTTAGAAAACGGCCACACACATCTCTACTCCTTCTTGATTTCCTCCCTCCCTGGAGTGAAAAAAAGTTCTACAGAGTTTACAATTCAACTTTCTTTCTAATTATTTCATCCCTGCTAATAACAAATAAATAGTTACTTGAAAGCAGAATATAACTTTAACTTCATAATGGAATACAAATTCTTAATATATGCTTAATTTATTTTTAATATAACTACAGAAATGTTCAATTATTTGGTTATAATTCAATGAGCCAATACTTAGACAATATTGAGGAATTTTAACGTGATTACATTACTCTTAAATTTCTGTTGAAGGCTTGATTCTTACGACCCTCCAGAATGAGATCTGTGGCTCTTCTCTGAGGCCCACAGTCCAAAGAAATAATTTCGTCCATTTTTCTAAAGATTACCTCTTCTTTCAATTTGCTTGATATTTTCAGGAATTTTCTACCTTGGAGTCTCTTGTAGCAACTTGTTAGAAATCTCATTTATAAAACTTTAGCAAGCTATATGCTTTTTGGAAGATCTTATTTATCCATAATTTCTATCTTCACCTCAATAAGACTGTGAACAAGAGAACTTCATTGTTTTAGGAGATTTGCAGCTGTGGGATTAAAATGCAAGCTCTATATGTTTGAGGGTTGTTAATGGTGAAGATAGGGTGTGCGTGTAAGCTATGGTTATGGCGGTTTCCCTCTGTAGCCTTAGCTCATCCATCACTAACATGACTCAGTGTTGCCTTCTCTCCTTATTGTTTCACAAGGGAGAACGTGGAAGTCCAGGCCCTCTTGGTCCCCAGGGGGAAAAAGGTGTCATGGTAAGAATTCAAGGATATGAAAACTTTGTTTCCAACACACCTAATAAGAAAGCTAAGGTGTTCTGGGGGTAGACTCACACTGACTAGTATTTAAGTGAAAATATTTTTTTATAATAGATTTCAAATGAACTATTTTTAGCTGTTTTATATCCTAGAATGGATGTTCTGTGGTACCAAACCCAGGAAAAAGCATAAAAATAACTGTCTTAGTAAAAACTATCCTATAGTTTTGGGAGAATAATTATATGATGATGCATGAGCCACACTAAATTAAAAAGAAAATTCAACTGAAAATCTGCATGTTCTTGTGCAAATAAAGTTTATATTACATATGTTCTCAACTACTCTCCAGTAATAAACCAGTTTTTGGCCATGAGGTAGGCCTTTTGACCGTGAGGTCGGCCTTTTGACCACTATCAGTTTTAGAACATCCCCTTTCGGAAAATATAGAATAATGGTGTCATGTAACACTATCTACAAGCTCATTCCACCTTTCACTCTTTATTTTTAATTTCTGTATTATGAGAAGAGCATCACAAGATTATTTTAGCAATTTCTAGTGGGGGCATGTAGTGAACCTAACTTATTCATAAACCAACTGAATTCAAGAGTCTTTCCTTGCTAAGACATCTTCAGAATTAGTGTTAGTACCATACTCTATATGTTCTTTCTAAAAGCTGATGGATTGATCGCATCTACCTTCCTTAAACATGGGATTTCCCAACATCTTTGAAAACTTCCTAAGTCGTAATGTGTATCATCACAGAGCATAGTCCACACATAAGATGTCATCACCTACAGAAAGAGGAAATGAAGGTGATTGTGAGGTATTGTAACACATGGTGCCACCTAGTGACTTTCTTTTTAAAGCCACGACCAAATAACTGACACACAGCTTCTATGGAAACACATCTTTAGTTTCTGTGATCTACTATACACCGTTTCCTGTGGCTTCATGTATCTTAGGTAGAAAAGGGCAATCTTGTCGAACTGTTGTTTTTGCTACCATTTGTGGTTCACTGTGTTTTTATTTTTTTCTTAAAGGAAAATGATTAATTATATGTTTTATATTTCATTTTAATTATAGGGCTACCCAGGTCCTCCTGGGGCTCCAGGACCCGTGGGCCCACTTGGATTACCTGTAAGTATAGAGCAGACTTGTGGTCCTGTCTTGAACGTCCACTTTAATTTAAATTCATCACTTTGTTGTGCCATCTTTTTGAGTCTCATTTAAATTGACTATGTATAAGATAATGGAATTTGCTTCTCTCCCAAACCACATGAACGTTCTGAAATATTTCTTGGTATCTTGAGTCTCCTTACCCCTACTATGTATAGTAACCAATTTCAGTTCTCTAGCCTAAACCAAAAAGAAAAAAAAATTAATCCTCCTTTTGTAAGAAAATAGAATCAGTAACCAAAATACAGCTGAGACCCAAGGAACTAACAAAACACAAGGAGTTATTTTAAAATGTTTTTCTTAAGTTTTGCAAATACTTTCAAGCAAATAGTTAAAATTCATTGGAAATGTGCCTTTGGTAAGTACACTGGAGCTTTTGAATACATTCCCTCTGTTGTTTTCAGAAAGATAATTAAATCTTGCCCCTACAGAGAAAGCACTCTCTTGTCATGGTTTGACAGTTATTGTAGACATGAACCTGATGCAGTTCAGCCTCTCTCAGAGAATTCTGCAGAATTTCTCTTCACAGAAATTGTTTGTATTATGTCTCATGATGCTTCCACTCTATAAAGGAAGCTGATTTTCTAGTATATTCATATACATACTGTTGACTTCTAAAACAAAAGAGGCCAGAGCATAGTTGTCCATCTCTTCACTCACAGGAAAGAATGAGTTAACTTGAGACCCTAAAACTTAGCCCATTTTTATCTATATAAAGTTTATAACTAAAGAGAAGACAGGGGTTGTTAAATTAAAATCTCGGTGCCAGGATCAGAATACCTCTCTCTGAGTGTGTGGTCAGGGGGGTCCCAAAGGCACTGAAACAACACAGGATATTGCCACTGTCATTACTCACAGTGACAAAAAGGAAAGATCTGGGAGCTGAAGGCAACACACACTTTGGCTGAAGGACCTGGAACATCAATCTCAAATTGACCAGAAAGTCCTTGCTGGCTTGCTTTCATAATGTTTGAAGGTGTTGTGTGGGTTGCTGATGGAGAAAAGAATCGAAGGTCTTAACCAAGTCTAGGCTTTGCACAATGTATTGCCAACCTCCCAGGCAAGCTGTACCCACCAGTGCAATAGTAGTATCGTGGTTTTAGGGGAACCAACTGCTTTCTGACTGTAGTTGAGGTCTCCCATCAGGAGGACATTCATGTCTGGTATTGTAAACCTGATCAAAGACACAAGTCTGTGAAGATCACATGCCCTACTGAGGGACCTACTTTATTGTTTGTCTAAATGATCATATTATCAAGAATTGCCTTGTATACATTTATTTATGTAGCCATAACTTTGTGCTATACTCTATTAATTCTTTATAGGACACTGTAATACAACATTAAACTTGACTTTAAAGTAGCAACCTAATTT
Organism: Mastomys coucha; assembly: GCF_008632895.1. Taxonomy (NCBI): domain Eukaryota; kingdom Metazoa; phylum Chordata; class Mammalia; order Rodentia; family Muridae; genus Mastomys; species Mastomys coucha. The sequence goes on from NW_022196898.1 coordinate 92,780,160, forward strand.
CCATTTTGATACATTAATTTAAAATCACTTTCGATATTATTATTCATGGGTTCAGAAAATATACAAATTTCATATGTGGGGTTATAACAGATCTATTTAATAATAGCAAAAAATGTAACAGTAATAGCGATTGCTTCTTTGATGGACCATGAATATTAGACTGGTTTAACTGGCTAAGAGGATCTCTTCTTCCTCATTTCCCTTGTGCATTCCTCCTGAACACTATTTGTCTAGTGAATATTAAACTCTTCCAGTTCATTTCACCCATAAAAGGCATTTGTCCAAAGAGTGAAATATTTTGAAAGCAGAACACTGGGGAGGGACACATGGTATTGATTAATTAAAATATATTTGTAAGGAAACAACACATGGTATTAATTCATCAAAATGTATTTGTAGGAAGATAATTAAATTTCATTTTTAAAAATCCATCAATTACAATAAATGTCACATAAGAAAGTACGGATACTGTTCTAATATCAATGTTATAAATATGATGTCTGAGTTTTTAAATTTCCAACATGTAGGGTCTTGTTGGGGCAAGAGGCGCACCGGGGAGTCCTGGTCCTAAAGGACAAAGAGTAAGTATACCAAAAAGTATGTTAACCCCAAAGACGTCACCTCATAGTGATGGGTTCGACAGAGCCAACTCTGCACGGTCTACAGTCATACTCACATGTTGGATTTTGCTGTTTTTATTCTGTTAGATGAACTACCTATAGCAATTGAAATATAACTAATAGTACAACTAATATAACTATGTATTATAGTTACATAACTAATGATGAATAATCAAAGGCATTTTAGTCATTATTACTTAATAATTAATATGCAGAAAAAGGTTAAAAAGAATATTTATCTACTAAGTTGTCTCTTAAACATTAACACTTTTTTATAAATGGTGGCATCAGGCCACCACTTACATGCCTGTCACATATACTTTATGTATATTGTCGTGTTTGATACTCAGAGCCACTGTAAAAAGACATGGCACGGTATCATAGATATTATAACCATGGTATTATAACCAGAGCCCAAGGAATATGATCCTTAGAGACAGAGAAGCATCTCAATCTGTATTCAGGCCTTGACATATCTTACTACAAAGCCAATGTCTGTCTGATGCCACATGGAATACTAAGCAATATTTTCCTCATCTGAACGTGTGCTTTCTTTTAAGGGTGGCATTTCAGGCACTGCCCTTCACTTGCCTTAAGTTTTAGAGCTACTGGAGACTCTTTTTTAATCCTAAAACATGGTCTCCAACTAACAAAGACTTTCAAAGTTGAAAAAACAATAAAGACGAAAGCACTGCAGCCTCCCAGTTGTAAAATTGGGAGAGAGTCCTGTGGGCTCCCAGTCACAGAACAGCTTTGATTTCACGTTCTGTGTGCTAGGTGAGGGTTGAGGAGAGACCTTTGTCTTTATTATTATTCATTTTATGAAAAACTATTTTCCTTCCTGGCTTTCAGATGGCCTGTATGCAAACATCAGTGATAGTTGATTCATCTTAGCACAAGTAAATTTAAACCTAAGAGAGAAGGGGTCTGTGCTCTGAGTCTTGTTTGCTGCTTCCTGCTGGCCAGGACTCCATCCTTGGTGAGCTCAGACATGTTTATTGAGTCTAGTATGAGTCACAGTGAGGAAGCACAACAGCTTGTGGCAGGTGGACTAAAAAAATACTCACCCCAACCTTTTGTTATTTAAGTGATTTAGGTCTCAGTGACTCTCCATGTCACTGAGCAAATCCATGTCCCTAACCGTGGTACATGCCGAACCACTTGAATGATCTCATAAATCCTCTTGCGAGCTCTGCAGTTTTCTAACTTCACTGGGACCACGCGTAGCTTCCTGCTTTCCTGACGTGTCACATTGCCCTCAGCTCTCACATCTCCAAGCCTTTCCATCATTTTCCAGTTACGGTTTCCAGACTCTCTTCAAATGGTGCCGCGCGATTTTAAACTATGTCACTCAGAACTTTCTACAAAAGGAAACTTTGTTAGGGCAAGAGGGTGTTTTTTGTCACTAGGAGGATATTATTATTGGTAGACTTTGTACAAAAATAATTTAACTGAATGTGGCTGTAAAGATAGCTTATTTGTTACTGCTCAGTCATGAGAACTAGAGACGTGTTGCCAGCCCTATGTCAAGTAGCTCACAACTGCCTGAAGCTCCAGCTCCAGGAGATCTGATGATCTCTTATGGCCTCCACAGACATTAAATGGACACACACACACACACACATACACACACACACACACACACACACACTCGCACGCGCACATGCTGGTGATCTGGCCTATTGAGGTAAGCTGGAAAGGTGTCTGGCTCCAAGACTTTGGGTCCATATTCTAGTGCAATCACAAAGGCTAAGGGAATCACTTCTCTGGCACACCTGTCACTACTCGGTGTGACAGGACCCTGAAGGGAAACTCTGCTCTGAGGCACATACATTCTGAGCCCACATAGAGCAGTCTGGTACTTATTCACTTTTCCTATTTGGCCTAGGATTTATACTGTTCTCAAATGGTCATACAATACCATGAATGGTAGGTAGGATCATTCCCGAGAGATTCTGCCTACTGACAACCCACAGTATATCCACCTAAGCTGATTTCTTACAGATTATATAACACTTAACTAATAACCCAGAGGATCCTATGTCAACTACCCTCCAGGTTTCATGCCATGGTATACTTTCCAATTTTGTAACTTATGGTCTTAAAACTGGGAAATAGTATAGAATACTAAAATCTACCTAGGGGAAGGAAAATTAAAGCAGGCCACAATACCAACATCTACAGAGGCAAACATAATAGTATCATGAGAATTTTTCTAACCTGTAGCTGGACGATTTTATAGTTTACATAACTGCAAAGAGTAACAAATATTAAAAGGTAGTGATAAATAAATTATTATATAAATACCTTTTCTATTTATAACATTAAATGTCCTAAACATTAAACATCTTAATCTTTTTCTAGCTGGTATGTTTAGCTGGAGAACAGTTAGATAAAGAGAAGTTATTTAATATACTAAAACTACTTCATGCAATTCATAAAACCCTTTCTTTTATATAGATGGTATAAAGTGACAGATGTACTACTCTATCCCAGGTGATGGAGGCTTGTCCTGATGGGAGTTATCACAAGGAGTCAACACAGCCTGAGCCATTGCCGTTCACATACAAGCTGACACTTTGAGGGTTACTGATAAAAAAGACCCTTTGACACCTGCCAGTGTTTCCCCCTGTGCCCAGCTGCCCGACAGGAGAAATGATATGAGCGAAGCAGGCTCACCTACACACGTGGACAGGAATTAAGTCCTTGATCACAAGCTCTCTTTAAATTCCACCCTCTTTCTCTAGGGCATTGGTGGAGAGAAGCAGGCAGCTGGCAAGTTTGGAACTGGGAGACCATTGCTATTTAAGACCGGGATGGGGTAGAGGAATAACTATGTTAGAGGAACTGGGAGACCATTGTTATTTAAGACCTGGATGGGGTAGAGGAATAGCTATGTTAGAAATACACAACAGTTTAGGGTTTTCTCTCCAACAGTGACACCTAAATAGTGATAAACACTCTGCAAGTTGGTCCCTTCGGGGGAGGGGGGCTGCGTATCATTTTAAGGTAGAGTGCCATTGGTAACATTTGTATTTAGGATTGGTGCTAGGCTCAAGTATCCCAAGTGATAGAGTTTTCTCCTTTGCTCTGTTAAATGTTTTCAGTAGGCACCTCTCTGTCCTCAAGAGCCCTGACAGTGTTGATTTGGTTCAGTGGATCACTTGGTTCCGGCTGAGTAAAACAAGGGTCAGAAAAAAACAAACTGCTTGGCGTCATGAGTTAGGCATGTGAGTGAGTTGAAAGTTAACAGGGGTCATACCAAGATCCAGACCTGGCTTCGAGAACATATAAATACACCGAGTCCATCTGTCCTGAGGATACAGCTATTTCCTTCACTCGTGGGCGCTCAGCCTGTTGTAAACTACCAAAGAGGCCATAGAAATGGGCTCAGGGTTCTCAGAACAGCCTTCCTAAGAAAGCCAAGCATGCAGTGCATGTTAACGTTTTAGTTGGTTATAGGTTTCTTCTTTTAGTTTAGTATTTATATGAAATAGAAGGCCTGTAGCCTGACACCCAATGCATTATGTCACAAATTGCTCACTCATGGGTCTGGCTAACTCTTTAATGTATTTACCGATGTTTCAAATCTGCACTATGTTTTTCTTCAATGGACTAGAGGTATTCAACTCTGGCTTTAAGGACCCTCTCTCAGCTTTGACATTCCTAACAGCATAGAAAAAGGTCTGGGTATTCTGTGTATGCAGCATGCTTTTACCAGAAAACGAGAGATCCGGGAGATATTTTCGAGCTGTTACTTTTAAAATATTGTGCCAAATTGCATGCCTATTGTAGCACTGAGTGTCTAATTCTCTTAGGCCTTGTCCTGAAGTTATTTTGTCCTAGGAGTCTCATCAGCAGTGTGGGTTATGTCTGCCACCAGAGGGAAACCTGCTAGGCAGCCAGGCTATGCCTCTAGCTCATTAGCTCACTCTTGCCTGAAGCACAGACCATACCAGCTGTCCTTAGAACAAGGCTCTCAGACCCTCACATGGTGACTTCTGCCTTGACCTTAATGTGTCTCCTGATTTAGACTTTTATTTTTATACTATACATGGTTATCTTTATCACTGGGAGCATAGAAATAAATATCTCCTGGTAAATGACATAGTAAATGTAAAATAAATAAATAAGTAAATAAATGATAAATTTTTTAAAAAAAGGCCAGCAGAAGTTCAATGGTGAACTGCCTGCTAGAGGCCTGATTTACCACCAGGATAATAACAATAGCGGCAACAATAATCACTGTGAAACAGTCTTGCATAAATGTGTTTTAATGCAAAACGTTATACAAATATTTTATGTGCATGTCACTTTAATGGGGAGACCTTCATGGATCCTCATGGGGTATTAGCGCTCCCTCCAAACCCTTGAGTGTGCCTGGGAACACACTTCAGCCAGGCATCCATCCTGGAGAGGCCTGTTATAGCCAACAGCTTTGAGAACAGAATTCTGGACCTCGGCACTGGAGCTAACACAGGAGCCCCTTCACCTCAGCACTTGACAGGGTCTCAAGGTTGTGTAATGGCTGTGTATAGAAACCTTCTGCTTACCCATCACCCACTTATTTAAATGTGAGTCCCAGCTTTGTTTTCTTAGCACTTCCCTGCATGCAGCCAACAGCTGGTCAAGCTGAGTCTCCTCTCTTCACTCTTCCTCATGCAGTCCCTCTGTCTGCTTCTACTCATAACCCACAGGGCTGACCTCACACATCCAAGTGGCTTCTCTGTTCCTGGGACAAATGTGCCAGGTCTGCCTCCCTGTGGACTTCTCCTCTTGGTCCTTTGCACAACCACCTCTCCCTTGAACTATTTACTCTTTCTATAAAATCTCTTTTCTACAGAAGGTGTCCATGTAGAGGGTTTAGCATTTAAGTCTGTTCCAAAGGCCTTGGATAAATGTATGCTTTAGAAAGCGAGACCTATCGCTGTATGAGAGCAGCTCGCTCTTCTCTGCAGGTAACTCTTAGGTAGATATTGAGAAGGTTTTCCCCCAAGTGCCTTACTGTACCTGTTCTGAGCCCCTGCCATCTTCCAGTAACTGCTGTCCAGTTGGCACATAGCAAGTATGGTGTCCTGAACATTCATTTTCTAAAAATACAGAGAGAGAAGAACAATTCCAAAATAATGAAACTTAAGAAGACTGCCTAGGCAGACAATCGAGGCCCTTTTAAGTTAACTTAGAGTCGTTTTAAGAATAAATCCCTCAGGACTACTGAGGAAAAAAGAGAAAGAAAGAAAGAAAATAATCAACATAGGTTAGAAACACCTCTGCAACTCTTATAGCTAATTCTGTACTCATCAAACTTACTCTGTGGCATAAACCCTTTAAAACGTGGACTTGATTATTATTTGTTTTTAAGAGGAACATTTCAAATTAACAATGGGATATTTTCCTTCTGCCTGTAGGGACCCAGAGGACCAGACGGCCTCGCAGGGGATCAAGGTGGACATGGTGCCAAGGTACTTGCAGATTCTCCATTTCATGTGTTAAATGTGGCAGAGCCATTATGCCCTGTATATCTAAATATTGATGTATTTCCTTATGCCTAGTTTTTAATACATACCAGCCATGGTTTCTTTTTAATACTGAGCTGTGGCCTTGTTTTCTATATGGTACCATGTAAGACCATGGCTCAAATTCTGACCAATCCATGTGATATTGATATTTTGTTAGGGTGAAAAAGGAAACCAAGGAAAAAGAGGGCTTCCTGGTCTCCCTGTGAGTAGCAAACCACGTCATCTTCTTAAGCACGAACATCCTGGCGTTCTCCCTGTGCTGTTTGAGAAGGGCTAAAATGTATGATCTAAGCATTTTTTCTCTATCATGTGTAGGGTAAGGCTGGAAGCCCTGGGGAGAGGGGAGTTCAAGGAGAACCGGTAAGTTTTTGTCTTTAGTGTGTAATTGTTATTAATATTTGAGCTGATATGACAAGTGCAACTCTACTTCACCCTCATCACGATGAACGTTTCTCTAAAACTCCTCTCAAAACGAATTGATGTGATGCGTAACTGTAATGGGACGTGACAAAAGCATAAAGAAGCTTCCAGAACCTCTCTCCTAGCTTCATCCTAACTCACCTCGGGTACTGTTTTCTCTTGTGTGGTGCAGAGTCACGCACATCTTGCTCTCTCGTTATACTACTGTAAGAATTTTCAGTATTTTATAGCGCTAGACATTTTTTTCCTACCATCTAACATCTTACCAGGATTGCACATAGTTTCCTCTGGGCATCAATAATTTCTGTGGCTGTCATCATGAAAGAATAGAGAAATATTGAAAAATGCATATACAAATCTTCACTTATGGTAATTACACAAATGAGCACTCAGCTTACACATATAAGTATTTTAATTGCTTTCATTCTGAATCATAATGTGACACTTTGATTTGTTATATAAATACATCTTATGAATTAAATCTAAATAATTTGAAATTTTCAATGGATTACAGTTGAGGAGTCAGAAAAGGTCAGGACAGGTTTCGGCTGGTGGTGGTTGTCACCTAGGACAATGTTGGCTTGCTCCTGTTTGAAATCTGCTGCCCCCTGCCTGTTGTCTTTCATTATAGCAATGTACTTGACAGCAGTCAAATCTAAGATACCAGAAATTTGAAAGACAGTAAATGACTGTCCTGAAAAAAGAGGTGTGTTCACCCTTGTGCATTAGCCAAAGGCGTTCTCAGAGAGCACCCTGTGTGTCTCCATAGTTGTCATGTTTTAGTCATTAAGGTCAGGGTTAGCAATGCTCCTGTGGATTCTGACTGCTTCGCTGTATTGTAGGCCAGGCTGAGCTCAACTGTGTTCCTTTAATTTTAAAAGAAAAAGACTCACAGAAGTAGAATTACTCATTATGTATATTGTTGACCTTTCTTAGAATTTTATTTTCATCTTCTGCTTAGACAAGCGGTACATCTCCTTAATCCGGTGAAAGGTACTAGGATCATTTGCAACTGTCTGACAGCATGCAAGTGCTGTGGACTCCTGGAAGGGTAAAGTTGCCTTAAAAGATGCCACACCTTGGACAGAAAATGATGAGTTTATGATAACTTTTGAGGCTTACAAAATCTTTGCCCACATTGATTCCATCTTAAGTGAAATGAAATTTTAGGGAAGCAGGAAACATTTCATTGGGAAAGCTTAAATAAGCTCCAAAGAGTCACATTATCTTTCAGAGTAGTCTTGCAGTCTCCAGTCCTTTAGGTAGTATCAAAAATAGGCAACACTCTATAACACAGGCATATTAGAGATCGGATACCTTTTTCTTGTGTGTTCAGAAAAGCAGCATAATCTTGCTTTAATAGGTTGGCTATCTGGAGCATATTCTAGTCACCCTTGAAATGAAGAAACTAATAACATCTGTGATATCACCCTTCTCAACCCCCCCCCTCTCTTAGTCCTTCTCCTTCTGAGGGCCTAACTGCATGCTCTATCACTGGTCTGTCTTATCCCCAAGGACCCAGATTGTCAGAATTGTCAAAACAAATATTAAAGGAGTCCAACAATACACATAGTACTTTAATAATCCTGACAACCAGGAAATTTATTGTCTATGGCCCAACACTCTTCCCACCCACCTGTAGATATGATCCAAAAGTCAAAAATCAGAGAAACCATGATTCAATGGCTTTGTGGGGTCATGGAGCCTGGAAGGCTGCATTTAATTACCTAAGTCATGAAAATTATAACATTTCATACATTAGCAAGTTTTCAAAGAAAGCATCCTTTCAATCGATGCCGGGTATGTAAAGACTTCTTTGATGTTGTCTGCCCCTCTTTTCCCCCTTTACTGATTTCTAATGTTCCTTCATGAAAATCCATTATAACTTTGTCCAATTTTGACTATGTTTTCTTCCAGTAATATTGTTTTGGAAATGGCTTTGTCTATTGTGAACATCCATCTTGCTAGCTGTCACAGGCTTGCAGCTTGCCCTATGTGTTCTTCTTACCAGTTTTCTTTCAGCCCAGCTGGTCTTGTTATTTAACTTGAACATATTCTAGTGGGATCTTGCTTCTTGGTCTTCCAACCTCTGCCTTTTTATTAGAGTCTTTGGTCCATTTCTATTAATCTAATTGCTAGGTCCACTGTCTTATGCTTGCTATGTTTTGTTCATTGCCTTCTGTCTGTAAATTATATCTTAAGTTACCTGTTGACTTTTGATTTTTACCCCTCATTATTAGCTTAAGTAGTTATTCTAGGTCAGGGTCATCAACCCTTTCCCATAAAATGACAGCAAGAAAGCATTTATGTTCCAGGGTATATATGTAAAATCTTATAGCCCATAGGACAATTTATTCACATGCTGTCTTTATTCTGTGGTTATTTTACATATTACATCTACATGCATTCTGAAACTTCATTGTAAACAAAGCTTTTATCTAAATATTAATAAAGTTTTACTTGCTTTACTATAAATTAGTTGTGTAATTTAGAGTTTGGTGTATGGAAATTGGCTCTCTATCGATCACTTGCAATTTCTAGTGATCTTCATTCTTTCTTGAAGGTTTGAATGGCTAAACATTGTCATTTTCCTGGAGCTATGAATCGTCTTCTAAGTTCCTTTTAGGGAAGTCTGCTAATGGTGAATTATCCTTTGAATTGTGAGCTACTTTTTCACCTCTAATTCTGAAGGCAGTTTTCAGGGTATATAAGACTCTAGGTGTTGTTCAGTACTATCAAGAGGCCATTGGGAGAGAAGGGCTTTTAGAGGAAAATTCTCATGTATTTCTGTCCTTATCTCCTGTATGGGTATATGTGGGTAATGATACATCTTGTATTTAGACATGTTTAGGTCAAACAACACTGGTTCTGCCACTTACTTTTATATTTTAACTTGTATGTATTACTCAACCTTTTTGAGTCTCAGTTTATCTACATTTAAAAATGAATATCTGAGTGCGAGGAACAAAGAGATGGGTCATGAATTATGAGCACATTGTGCTCTTCCAGAGGATCTGAGTTTGATTATAAGCATTTACACAAGGAGCCTCACAACATCCTTCAATTTCAGGTCAGAGGGATCAAGTGCCCTCTACTAGTCTCCACAGGTACCTATACATTCATGTTACACACACACACACTAATAATAACAATAACAACAACAAAAACAACAATAAGAATAAGAAAAAATGAATCTTTGTGGCTATAAATAGCCACAATAATCTTTGTTACTCTCGTGGTCGTTTGTTCCCATAATTCCTGAGTAGAAGCCATAGAGTAGTCAGTTCTGCTAGAGAGTCATATATCATTAATAACATCTGAAAAGCCTTAAGAAGAATTTTTATTTTAAGTCAATTTGTGATTTTTCCTCTTAGTCCTCAATAAAAATTGAGAACAAGGAAATTGAGTCCTTGCTTTGCAAAATGACCTCTGTGCAGAATCCACAGCATTAATGGAAATACTAAGTTGGTTCTGTGTCCAAACATGCTTTACAGAACACTTCAAGGTCTGCATGTCCATTACACACTTCAATTAGCACAGCAGGCAGAGCGAGGCCTTTGTATTGATCCTGTCTATTAATTTATGAACCTGACATAGATGAAGAACATATGATTTTCAGAACAGAACTTTAGCCATAATAAGCAAATGAATGTAATTTTAAAACAACAAAAAAGACAGTTTCCTCTTACATATAACTACGATATACCTCATCAATTCTATGTCTAACATATGCCCAAAGAAATGGAAACCCATGACTCACATATTGCACACCTGTGTTCACAGTGGCATGTTGACAAGAGCCAAAAGCTGGAGCAACCTACGTGGCCTATGCCAGATGAAAGAACAAAATGTGGTTTATGCATCCATGGGAATTTTTTTTCACTTTAAAAATGATACTTTGACACAAACTAAAAGGAAGGTCCCTGAAGACAGTCTCCCCAGTAAATGAGGCAGACACACAAGAGGGCATGTGTCATATGACCTCCTTTATGATAATGACCTAGATAGCCACGTTCATGGAGACAGATGTAGTTACAGGGAAAGAGGCAGCAGGAATAAGTGAATTACTGACAGGGTTTCAACTGGGCAGATGGAGAAGTTCTGGAGATAGATGGAGGACATGGTTGATAAACACTGTGTGTCTGTTTAATGCTACAGATTATATTCTTAACTGTGCTCATGGTAAATCTTATGTACAAAAAGAAAAAAGTGATGAATACATAGAAAAGACCCCATAGGCAAAGGCAGGTGGGTAAACTAGCTAAAGCATTTTTGAATATGCTGCTTTTCTACAAATTCCTCATTTGTTTGTCAAGGGCTCACAAGGACTCGCTGGCAGCTCAGGAGACAGGGGGCCTGCCGGAGAACCAGTAAGTTTCTTTACATCCTTCTAATTGTGGCTTCCTATGAGGTCCGTTTACTGTCCACAACTGTGTCTACACTGCTGAAGGTGGTTTGTTTTAGAAACAGAATAACAAAGACAAAGTCTAGAGAATGTGCATTTCACTGTATCAGTTTTGTAGGATACAGGCATACAAGCATACATACATACATTCATAAATGCATATGTGTGTTATTAAAACATACATACATTCATAAATACATATGTGTGCTATTATAGTTTTTGTTGCTTTTATGGCTCCATTTAGTCGAATTTGGTGCTTTTCTCTGTAACTGTTAAAAGACATATTTCTGGTTTTGAAAAAGAAAACTTTTAGTGATGCTCAGAAATGCTCTTTCTGGATGCCCTGCTGTTCTTCTAATTGGTACATTACCACACACAGAGTCAACAGCTCTATAATGAAAGCCATGTAGTGAAGCCAGTCTTTGTATCTGATTGGCCTAAATACGCAAATATGATAGAAATGCTGCTACATCAACAGTACAAAAAACATATGCCACGATTCCATGGCTATGATTCATTTCTGGAGTTTCAATGGAAAGGGCATTGAGCGAAGGGGGGAAACTCCAGCACACTCCTTTCTCACAGCTTAGCCCTTATTGCCGGTGAAATCATTCTTTAGGGCAATCATGTCAGATGTCAGATGCTGTAATGTGCTTCTGAGATTCATAACACAATATAGTCTTTTGAGCCGCTGGGTTGATATTATCACCAGTTGACACACGGTTTGCAGGTGGCCTTGGCATAATTAAGTTAGTAACAAGTGGAAAAGTTTACCAAAGAGTAAAAGATTCACACTCAACCTATGACGTAAGCTCATCGAACAATCAGGGCTCACGATGTGTGTAGTTCTTGCCTGCTAAGCATCGAAGACGTGGCATGAGCTTTGCCCAGCTAAGCCTTTGCTTTGCTCTGTTTTGAGGCCTCAGCTGCTGCACCATCACTAACCTTGATTTGACCTGAAATAACACAGTGACCTTTTGCACAGCTTGGTTAGATCTCTGAGAACCTCACAAGCCAGAGACCATTTCTTTACCTTTATGCTCTTCTTTCCTGGCACAATACCCAAGAAACTCCATTTATCCAATGTGTGCTAGTTAAACTGAATAAACAAAGGGTCATGTACCCAATGCTATCATGGACACAGTAAGCAACATTAGACTGAGGAACTGATATAAAGACCCACGGGATTTTGTTAGATAAATGTATCCCAGTGGAGACAAAAATCTTAGGATTTAAATGAGGAAAGATTTATAATTTAATTTGATACAAGGAAATACTTCTAAGCAAAATGACTTAGTAGTGCTTAAAATGTTGGTGTGAAGACCATGCAGTCAAGGAACTGGCAAATAAAATACAAATCAATTTATGATGGTTTAATAGATCTTGTGTCATTTATTGAACTACTGCTTCAATCATAGAAATGAAGAAAATTGGTAAAATAAGCACAAAAATGAAATGTATTTTACATTCCAAAAATAGTATAATAAGAAGTGCAACCTTTCTATAGCCAAAATTTAAGACTTTTTTTTCTCCATTGTAAGGCAATTATTGCTATTAAATAGATAACCATTCAGATTCAGTCAACAATTATTTATTAATAATCTGCTCTTGGTGTTTAACAGTAAGCATGGAGTTTCCAGTCTAGTGATTGAATACATTATTGATTAAATAATTACACATAAAATAGATAATTATGAATTGAGATAAATACCAGAAAGTACAGTTGAGAACTCAGTCCCCCTGGGGGAGCAGTTCAGTGCTCAGTTAACAGTCTGCAGGTGCTCACAACCCTCCTACAAAATGGAATGGTGTCTTCTCATCACCACTCTGTTTCTTCCTGTGTACTTTAAGTCATCTCTGGGCTATTATTTATAATACTTAATAAAATATAAATCTATGTAAATAATTGCTATAGTACATTGTTTAAGGAACACTGTGAAGAAGAAAAAGCCTGTACATATTTGATGTAGACATTTTCAAAGATTGTTTTCTTTCTTTTTTCTGTATTTGATTAAACCCACGAGTGCAGAGCAGATAGAGAAGAATATGTAGGAATTCAGACTTAGAGGATCTATAATAAATAAGCTGTCATGACCTAGCAGCTTCAGAAAGCTTCCATGAGCAGAACGATGTGATCTGACAGGAAAATTATAGTTGTTTAAGCCAGGATGAGGAGAATTTGTTCCAGAACTAGAAAACTGGCAACATGTCTAAGACAGTTGGACAGAAAGCAGGTATAACACAAGACCAGAAAGGGACATACTGACCACACACACACACACACACACACACACAACTCTACGACCCCCATCCCAAAGGATTTGTACAGTTATCTTAAGGACTAAGGGGAAGGAACAGTGATCAGGTCATAAATATTATCAAATCACATAGATGAAGGAGAGAGCCAAGATCCAAATAAGATGAAGCCAAAAGTCTGATAAGCAGGCAAGAGCGAAGTGGCGATAAGAAAGATTCCAAAGATGTTTTTAAAGGCACTGGGAGATATAGAGCCTGTTTGTGAGTGTCATATCTGAGTGTTTGGTTTCTTGCATTGAATAGCACTCATTGGAGCAGGAAGACAATTGAAACCCTGGGCTGGAGAACTGAAGATTGATTACACACTGAGTGAGGGATATGAGATGCCTTTGAGAAACATTACGTTGTCTGCTGGACTCAGATCAGAGGAATGCACTGAAGTGATAAATGTGAGACTTAGGGCTGGAGATGGCTTAGAAGTTAAGAGCACTTGCTGCTCTTGAGGAAGACCTCAGTCTGGTCTAGAACTCAAAATCCTCCTATCTCAGCCTTTCAAAATGCTGGAATTTCCACTGTGTGCCTCCATATGCAGGTCCCCTGTGCTATTTGTTTAAGTACTAGGAAGAAGGTCTCTTTCTCCTTTATTCCTTTTCCTCCTTTTGAGACAGTCACACAGTACCTCAGATTTGCCAGGAATTCTCTGTGTAGTGCAGGCTAGCCTCTCAAAAAGAATGGCAATCTTCTTCCCTTGGCTAAGTCCTGGGATATCCAGTGTGCACCACTACACTTGATCTTCTGTGTTATTGAAGCATTAAGGATATGTTCTTCCACTGCTGATCTTTCTTTTGAGAATGGAGGTGAGGCTGACTTGAACTCATCAAGTAGCCCAGGTTTGCTTCTCAAGCTACTAGCAATCATACCTCCGCTTCTAAGTACTGGATTGTAGATGTTTAGCCATTCCTGACATTTCTCTGGGTTGTAGGATCTGAATTCAAGCCACCTTGCTTGTACAGTAAATGCCTTAATGCAGAGCTCTTTCTCACACCTACATTTGCTTCTCAGAAACCAAAAACCATGTGGCAGTCCACAACGACCTGCCACTCCAGGTGTAGGGCATCTCACACCCTCTTCTGGCTTCAGTAGGCACTAGATATACATTTGGTTCTCATATATACATGTAAGCAAACACTCACAAACACATGAACATCATTGCTTGGAGACAACAGAAATGAGAGAGAAGAAAATGTTTCTCAAAAGATATGATAGGAGCAACAAGATGACTCAGTGGCTAACGTGCCTAGCCTGCTGCTAAGCCAGGCCACCTGAGTCTGATCCCAGGGACATTCATGGTGGAAGGAGAGGGAGGAGAAATTACTCTTACGTGTTACCGGCTGACTTCCATTGGTGCTTTGTGTAGCAAACACACACACACACACTACACAATAAGTAAATAAATATAAAATAAATAATAAAAAGCATAATGAAATTTGATGTTCCTTTTATTCTACAATGATGAACATTCTTTTTCTACAGAGTAGGATACATATTCCAAAGAACTGAGCATGAAGATGGGTTTTATAGACAGAATAGTCAGAGGGAGTCAGAAACCAAGAGCAAAGGAAACCTGGGAGCTTCTAAATCAATGTCATTGTACAGTAAAGCAGACAATCACAGAGACGATATCCAGGTACTGCCAGGTGATCTTGGTGGGTTAAAGCTGGAGGAGCATCAAGATTGTGCTGACCAACACTGGCTGGTTTGGAAATTTACATTCTTGCTTGATTCCTCAGAGAATCGAGATTGCTGTGCCTTCTGTTTGCTTCCTTGTTACTCTTCAGCGTTTGCATTTCACTCTGTCCTGTTGGGGCTCAATGAAAAGTCTTGATCCCTAGCAATGACCTTCTCCAATGACTTTTGTAGTGGATGGAAGGCTGAAGTTAAGTTTTAAAGCTTTCAATATTAGTAGAAAAAAATAGGAACACCAAAAATAAAGGCTAAAATAAATGAGGGGAATCAAACATATAAATTGGAAGTTGCAGACTTACCTTAGTATGTAGGAGTGAATGTAAGAGGCAAGGCTATAGCTGGTGATACCTTCACTGTTTTACAGACCAAGTGTTCCTAAAACAGCCACACTGTGTGAGTCCTTCAAGCTATGACCACAGCAACGTGGAGTAGCTGAGACAAAGACCACATGACCCACAAACCCCCAAATGCTAGCTGACCCTCCAAGAAAAGTTTAGTGCCCATTAACCTGTGATCTCATATGGCCCTTCAGGCCCTCTCTTGTTCTCTGTAGCCTTTGCTTAATCCCATGATGGTGAGTGAGTGTGGGGACAAGAACTATTGCAAATACATTTCGTAAATTTCTATACATGCCAAGAGAGAACCTAAGCCTTCATTTAGTAACAGAATGCACATTCTTTTCGATCTCACATAAAGCAGGTGCCAAGATAGACCAAAATGTGGGCTAAAATGTGCATCTTTAAACAAATTTCAAAGAATAAACATAATACAATGCCTGCCCACACAACACAGCAACATTAAGTTAAATTAATTAAGAATAAAACATGGTGAAAAAATCTCAAATTTCAAGATATTAAAAGACACACTTCTAAATAATATACTGATTAATAATGGAACCTCTTGCCAGCAACACAGCTTAGCAAGTAAAGGGGCATAAGATTGATGACCTCAGTTCAGTCCCTGGAACCCAGAGTGAAAGGAGACAACCAACCCCTTCTAATAGTGCTCTAGCCTCTACACTGTGCTGCACATACACCCAGAAACACATGTAAACATAGACATGTGTACACATGTACATGCATAACAATGTAACGATAAAACTCAGAAGAAAGATATTAAATTTCATACCTATATTAAAGTGAAAGTACAGCCTAAAAAATTGTGGATTCAAAGGAAATTTGCAACATAAATTTTGGAGGAATGGGAGAGATGGAGCAGGACCCTTGCTCTTCCAGAGGACCTAAGTTAATTCCCAGGGCAGCTCACGACAGTCTGTAACTTCAGACTTAGGGGTTCCAACACCCTCACAGAGACATACAAACAGGCAAAACACCAATGTGTATAAAATAAAAATAAAAGAATCTGGTCTTTTATTGTAAAAAGAAATATTAGAAAGAAAAATGGTTTCAAATAGTCTAAGCTTCCACTTAGAAACAAGAGAAGATTGAATATAGAGTAAGCATAATAAAGTAAATAATAGATAGAAAAGGCAAAACCTAATTTAAAAAAATCAATTAACCCAAAAGCAGAGAAATTTTCTCAATCTCTGGTCAGAGTAACCAGGAGACTAATAAACTACTAATAAAACATAAACTACTGATACCAGAAATTAGAGAGAAGCCATCTCTACTGATTGCATACACATGAAAAGGATGAACTAGCTCCTATGTCAACAAATTCTGTAACTTAGACATTAACTGGCTACTTGAAAAACTATTTTAACAGACCTCACTTAAAGACTGATCATTTGCATATGTCTATATGGGTTAACCACTTTACTCAATAATCAATAACTTTACAAAGCAGAAAGCACAGCCCTGATGAGCTCATTGACTAAGTCTACTAAACATTTAGCAAACAAATGGCAGGAATTTTGTACAGCTTGAGATGGGGGAGTTTCTTCCTGGCTCATTCCAAGAGACCAGAATTATTCCAGGACCAAAACCAGACACATATGTTACAGAGAAAGAAAAGCACAGGCCAGTTTCACTCAGGGACGTAAGTACAAAATCCTCAGCAGAATATTAGATCACATACGACATCTCTGCTTGCACATCATGACCAAGAAGGATTTATTCCAGGTATGCAGGAAGGTTTAACATTCAAAAATCTATGTAATCTATCAACTAAATAGTCTAAAGAAGAAAATACAGTGTCATAAATACATCCAGGAAAATTATTTGACAAATTCCCATATCCACTCATGCTAAAAAAATAAAATAAAATACAGACTCTCAACAAACTTGGAATAGGAGGGAAATCCCTACTTCAATTTCCTACGAAGAAAAACCTTATGAGAAAAGAGCCTTAAAGCCAGAAAAATGGATATAGTTCCTTACATTCATGAAACAGAATATCATTTGGCAAACAAACAAACAAAAAAGAAGTAAAGAAAAGAACCGTCGAGTTAAAATATTTGTAGACAAACCACAAATGCTTGATGTTGAATTAAAGAAGCCAAACTAGAAAGCTGTACACTATGGCATTCTGGGAAAGGCAAGACTATAAGATAGGCACAATTTTTTTTTTTCCTTTAAAATGTTCTTGTCATATATTTGCCAGGGATCTTAAGGAGATATATGACTGTCGTGCTTTTAAATAAGATACATTGGGAAAGCCCTTAGCATATGTTCTAGTTCCATTCTGTGACTGTGATAGAGTATTCTGACCAAAATCACCATAGGGAAGAAAGGGTACATTTCAGCTTAGAGACTACAGTCTATCATTGAGGAAAGTCGGGGCAGGACCTGGAAGCAGAGACCATGGAGGCATGCTGTTTGTTGGCTCCATTACAGCTTTATGCTCAGCTTGCTTGCTTATAAAGTCCTGAACCATCTGCCTAGGGAATGGTGCCGCCCACAATAGTCTGAGCTCTCCCACATCATCTAATGATCAAGATGGCCTCCCACAAACATGCCCACAGTTAGAGAGAGCTAGGGCAGCACAATATTTGAAAATTATTAGGTATTTCATAAATGTTTGGTAAGTGAGTGAGTGAATCAGGGAATAAAATGTAACAGTACCCCTTGCTCTGTTTTTATTTTGTGTACAAGCATAGTTTAGCATTATTAATGAGTTTTACCAAGTTAAAATTGTATTTATACAAAGAGCAATGTAATCTGTCTGTCAGATATTATTTATTAAAATGAAGTTGAGACATGTTGTTTATTAAAAAGAGCAAACTTTGATTCTCATATTTTCAATTTATTTGAATATAGGGACCACGAGGACCACCCGGCAGTGCTGGACTTCCTGGAGAGATGGGTGTGGAGGTAACACTTTGTGATTCATTCAAAATTTTGAATCAATGTGTTTTTATATAACAAGATGAATTGAATAATTAAGTATATGCCATGGAGAACAATTTTATAGAATTTTTTTATATTAAGAGAATAAAACCTAAAACTATATAAAAGGCAGAAATAATCAATGTGTGGAGATAATTTCATACATACAAAGTTCTCCTTATTAGTTCACTGAAATGATGGAACAAAAAGTGAATAAAGATTTTCCTTCACTGATGAGAATTGGACTTGATAGTTCTTCATTCTAAGAGGTGATATCCTTTAGAGAATGGGGAGCTTTGCTGTCACCCTATTTAATATATCATTTGGAAAAAGAAACAACATTTGTTATAATTATGAAATTCAATCATCTGTTTCTGACTTTAGTAGTAAAACTGTACATTTCCCCCACTTCCCTGGCATCTGTGAAAGTTATCTACGGTCTGTCTGTCTACCCATCTATCTCTATCTCTTGCTTCCTCGCATCACCTTCTCATTATCCTTTCTCAGACCCATGTGAAACTGCCCTTCCACCTCCTCAGCTTTGTCGACTGAATACTAATGTCACCATAAAAGCTGTAACTCACACCTCTCTTCTTTAAGCACCTGTTTCCATCTTGATGGCCACCTAAATAGCCCATAAACACCTCATGTGCAAAATCTGTGCACTCCTGCTCTTTTGTTTCTATATGCAAAGCCCATTACTTTCCTGTTCTTCCATTTTCATGAGCATCTCACTGAAAGATCTCATGATGCTCAGTACACCCAACCTACCTCTTCTTCTTCACCCTCTCCTTATCTTTTCTCTCTTCTTCCTCTTCTTCTCCTTCCTCTTCTTTTTCTCCTTCTTTTTCTCCTCCTCCTCCTCCTCCTTTTCCTCCTCCTCCTCCTCCTCCTCCTCCACCTCCTCCTCTTCCTCCTCCTCCTCCTCCTCCTTCTTCTTCTTCTTCTTCTCCTTCTTCTTCTTCTTCTTCTTCTTCTTCTTCTTCTTCTTCTTCTTCTTCTTTTTTCTTCTCCCTCTTCCTCTCCCTCTTCTTCTCTCTCCTTTTCATTTATCTTTGAATGATCCTTTGCTGTTTTAAATCTATCCTTCTCTCTTCAGCTCTCCTACAAAAGCCAAACCTTCCACCTTTATGCCATGTCTCTTCTAAGTCCCCTCAGGCCCTTAGCTAATCATCCCCAGTTTATATTTCTTGCAACATTCTTGAGATTCTTTAAAAGTTGCATAACCTTTACAATAAATATCCATTTCTTTTTTAATTTTATGAAATTTGTTATTTAAAAAAATTGCAAATATAAAGCCATACACCAAAATTAACTGATTTCTTAACACAATAATTTCTATATGGTTTACTTCTCCTCCTGGTCTCGGTGACACAGTTCCCCTTCCTTGGCTATGCCGTGCCTCTTACTGTGCATTCAGCAGGGGATGCAAGAATGTAAGATAAGGTTCCTGGGCTGAGATGGCTCAGCGGGTAAGAGCACTGACTGCTCTTCTGAAGGTCCTGAGTTTGGATCCCAGCAACCACATGGTGGCTCACAACCACCAGTATTGAGATCTGACGCCCTCTTCTGGTACGTCTGAAGACAGCTATAGTAAATTGCACCAGAGTGAGTGGGGTCAGAGCAAGCAGGGCCAGCAGAGATCCTTATTTAAATTCTCAGCAGCTCCACACATGATAGCTCACAGCCATCTGTACAGCTATAAATAAAATAAATCTTTAAAAAAAAAAAAGGTTCCTGACTCCTGGACAAGGTTGTAATGTATTTCAGAGTACAGTCAACATCAACAACTATTATATTGCAGTGTGTCAGGCTCAGTAATGCAGAAATTGACAGGAAAATATGGGAACAGAGCAGTTGCTGCTTGACCCTGCCTAAGGGAGGAAGAAAATAAGACATGGATACGGAAACATAAAAAATGAGATTGAAGGGGTGAGAAAGGATCTTTAGTGACAAGAGAAAGGATACTACAGATAAGGAAATCCCAGGAAGAAGGGTGACATTAGGGAGATCCTCAGACTGTGGGGCTGTGTGGAATATTACCTGTCAACAGAGAATGGAAATGGTTAGAAGGAAGCCATGAACAGTCTCGAGTAATCTACTGAAAAGCTTGAGCCTTTTATCTTGGGCTCCTATAAGTCATCATACAAACAAGGCAGTAATGAAGTCAGACTCATATTTCATTCATCTAGGAGATGAATGAAAAGTGTTTCTCAGCAAAAGGAAGTAAGGATAGGTCTACCTATTAAAAGAGTTTTGAAGAAGGTCATGTGGGCACACATCTGCTATCCTAACACTCGAGACATTGAGACAAGAGAATTATTCTGAGCTTGAGACTAGCCTGTGAAACTGTAATCTCTGGGGCAGCTTGGGCTATGCTATGAAATTCTGATAGAAGAAAAAGAGGTAGGGGAAGAAGGAAGAGGAGCAAGGTAGGGAAGAAGAGAAAGAGAGGGTGGGAGGGAGGGGAGACAGGGACAGAAAGAGGGGGGAGAATAAAGACAGAAGGTTAGCTTTCAGCAGGAGAGCTGAAGAAGGAAGGATAGATTTACAACAATGAGGGCTTATTCAAAGAGAAAAAATAAGGGAGAGAGGAAGGGAGGGAAGGCGGGCAAGGAGAGGGAAGAAAGAACAAAGGAAGCTGGTGAAGTGAAATGATAATGTACACACAGAAAAACTTGTTGTAAAAATTCTACAGATCCTTCATATGTGACATTTGGAAAATGGAGCAGAAAGGGAAGCCAAGTCATTCTGACATTTCTAGATCATGTGACAGAAGTGACAGTGCCTCTTACTGAATCCAGAAGGCAGCGAGGGAGCAGGTGACACAGTCTGCTTATCCATCCAAGGCAAATATCTTACAAATAACAGAGCTGACTAAGGTCTGACCAAAAGATGGCACTTATGACCACCAGGACTGTGCCACACCCTGAGCCTGAAGACACCACAGAGAAATCACACCTCACAGCTTGAATTTTTTAAGAGAGTAGAAAAGATCCTGCTGTGATATGGATGTGAAATGCCTTTGGAGGTCTGAGGCAAATACAGAGGTTCCACACTGGTTGAAAGGCAGCGGAAAGTTAACACTCATTATCAAATAAAAGATGAGATGTGCCTCTTCCTGTGGCAGTGACTCAGCTTTTATGACACTTGACCTCTGAAATGTGCTTGGGCCACTCAGAGCACTTGCATGGACTACTGCTTCTGCAGGTTTGCACAGCTTCATGAGGCAGGTGGTTATCGCCCCCATTTTACAGAGGAAGAAACTGAGGCTTAAAATTACCAAAGATACCAAAGAGCACTAGCTTGTATTAATATTAATCTCAGATACAAACCCAGGCACTCGGCCTCCACATTCTCAGTTATAGAAATAAACACCAAGGAGTCACACACAAATGCCTAGTTTGCTCTAAGCAGCAAAAAAATATGCAATCATTATTTTTAATCTCTAATAATTATAAAAAAGAGTCTAGTCTGTGCATCAAAAATATTGCAGAATTTATGAAAGGAAATTAAAAAAAGAATAGAAGAAAAATGGGGGCAGGGTAAAAGAAGGCACACAATTCCACTCCCAGTTATAGAGCTATTGGAAGTTGTTAGCTACAGGCAGAAAGTAAGGGTTTCTCGAAGATTATAGCCCTTGATGAGTAGACCGCACTCCTGTATCTAAAAAGATCTGGGCAGAACTAATTGATCTTGAAGGATTATTTTTTTAAGTGGCACAAAGTTATGTAGGTAGGGGATAGGAATCCTGGAAGACTTGGGAAGGATGGCATGATCTGATATGTGATGATATGTGTACAAAGCTCTCAACAAATTAGTAAAAGGAATAGAAGAATGGAGTGAATAATAAGACTGGGGAGACATAGGAGACACAAAAAGAACAAAACAAAATAAAATGCCATTTATGCTTCTGGGAGACAGAAAGAATACAACAGCAGCTGTTGAAGCCTCAGACCTTGAAAGAACCAAAGATTGCAAGAAACTGTGCTTTCAAAGTCAAAATAATCAAAGCTTGCCCAGCAACATTAGAATCACCAAGAAAAAAGACTAGAAAAATAATTCAGTAAACTACTTTTTGATGTGACAACTTTATACTTAATTTATATAGTATCTTTTATTTTAAAATATGAAAAATATTCATTGATCCTAACGAAGGTGTTTTCGATGGGCACAGAGAGAGGAAAGGACATGATGATAAAGGTAGAGAAGTTTTTCTAACTGAGGATAGGAAATATGAGGCTGTAGGAAGTAGATTATTCCATATTTCCTAGGGTCTCAATGATGAAAGTTTTGGGGAAAATGTTCTTAATTGTTCTGGTTTCGAGTGAAGCTGTTTCTGATATTTGAACTGTTGAGCAACCCTCGAACTTGTCTTATGTTTTGAAGTTTGTGTAGAGGTAGCCAAAACCCTCTTCTGCACACGGACTCACTTTTGAGCCGAAACTCAAACCACCTTCTTATCGGTTGGTAGAGCCCTTGTAACTTGTCAAATCATCCTCTTTTAGGGACCTCCTGGCACGGAGGGAGAGTCTGGCCTGCAAGGTGAACCAGGTGCTAAGGTAACCAATCATTCTAAAGCGTAAGCGAGACGGGCATCTCTAACTTAGCACCTGTACTTTCCCCAGTTTGACAAATACTGGAGGTGGGGCAAGATGGAGACGTGTTTCACTGGGTATCCCTAGCTGTACTGGAACTCACTATGTAGAGCAAGCTGGCCTGAAACTCAAAAAGAACCACTATGTCCAAGCGCTGGGAGTAAAGGTGTGAGCCACCACGCCCACCGACAAATGCTATCTTGAAGTCAGATGAAGGCCAACCGTCAGGAGAGCAGGAAGAATTTAAGATACTCTTGTAATATGCACTCCACGATTAGAAAAGATTAGAAAAGCTTATCCTTCCCTTTGTCTCTCCAGGGAGACCTTGGACCTACTGGCAGCGCTGGAGCTCCTGGGGAGCCGGGGTCACGAGTGAGTACCTACAGGATCAAGCTTAATGTCCCGACCCACTGTTTTGGGGGCACTCAAAACTTAACTGCCCTAATCACACCAAAAAGTAGTGTAATAAGCCTATCATATGCACTAGGAAATGTTTACTAACTCTAAAAACGACACACTAAACCCCGTTTACATTCTAAGTTAGGCATTCGGAATCCTAAGTGACTTTTCTCAAAACCAGGTGTGTTCTAAAGAGGCTGGCCAAAAAATGCACGGTCACGTGGTTACTGCTTAGCGATGCATGAAGAAGAACTTCACAAATCACTGATCAACATTCAGGACACTGTCTAACCTAACAGAGAGAATGAAGCTTGAAATGTAATTTGTGTTTAAAAACCATCCCAGGACCCTGTGAAGCTAATGAGATGCAAGGAAGTGTTTATGAGTAGTTGTAATTTGATAGCCTGGAAGAGTTATAATAATATAGATCAGCTTTAAGCCATGGTAAGGTGGCTTTTTTTCCTAAATTAACAATGTTCACAATATTTTTTCACTGAGAAGATAAGGTATTAAGATCCATATTTTTGCCGGGCGGTGGTGGTGCACGCCTTTAATCCTAGCACTTGGGAGGCAGAGGCAGGAGGATTTCTGGGTTCGAGGCCAGCCTGGTCTACAAAGTGAGCTCCAGGACAGCCAAGGCTACATAGAGAAACCCTGTCTCAAAAAACAAAAAAAAAAAAAAAGAAGATCCATATTTTTTTGCATCTGGTTTGTTGCTTTGCATTTTTCTTTTAGGGGGTTGGGATTAGAATCAGCTTAACACAGAGATCATAAGTGAGAATAGTGCGGTTCTTTTAATTAGTACTGGTTAATTCACTTTAACTTAATTATAAAGAGAGCAACACTGCCTTAAAGCTTCATAAGCTATGGTTGATGTCTTTGCAAGTTCTATATCTAAAAGGGAGTTTATGGGTGTGCTTTGGCCGTAATCCTTGCCTCTCTAAAGGGAGAAAAGTAGAGAAACTGAAAGTCTAGAAAAATGATCCTGACTGAGTTTGGTTACATTTATCTACCTAAGTTCACTATAGCAAGGAACTGTATTTCTTACCATGGCAGTGTTTACATTCCCTGATCTCA
>NW_022196898.1:92806986-92846119 GCF_008632895.1 Mastomys coucha
CGTTCACTTTGAGCTGTGGAAGTCTTCTCCTGGAAGACAACTCTTGAGCAGCTCACTTCTGTCTTTCATCTCCTCATTTTTCCTGGGCTCCTGCATTTCCACATGAGGGGTCTGCAAAGGCTGAGGAACCAGCCCTGGGAGAATCCCCCAGGCAGCCAGGCTGGGAACAGAGCAGGGATTTATAAAGTTGGTTGGTGATTGATTGTTATGTGTTTTTACTGTGTGTCTCTTCACTGGCATCCAACGTACCAATCAATAATGTCATATCAGTGGTGTAGCTCCTGCCCTACTCGGCTCAGCTGAGTTTGCCTCACTGAGGTGAAAGCATTACCTTGAAAATCAAACCAAATACCATAAATGAAGCTGTAACTGGCTCTCCTGCCACTCACAGGTATCCGTGACTGTGGTTCCTTTCGCAACAATGAGAAATGATGCTATAATATAATTACTGTAATACAATATAGCATATAGTCTCCCAAAAAAAGGGGACCTGCGCCAGCATATTTCAACTGGCACCTAAAGAATGAGCATAAAGGGGCTGGAGAGATGGCTCAGCAGTTTATAGCTCTAGCTGCTCTTGCAGAGAGCCTGTGCAGGATTCCCAGCACCCACATGACAGCTAACAACCGCCTTCTGTAACTCCAGGCCCAGGGAGTTCCATGTTCGCTTCTGACCTCTGCAAGTGCCAGGCATGCACCTGATGTGCATGCATGTTTGCAGACAGACACTTACACACACACGTTAACTAATTAAAGAAAAATGTGGATAAAGCAAAAACATCATTGCGTTTGAACATTGGCAGGTGAAGATTGATCCATCCAGTTTTACCATCATGGTAAATTGCCTATTTTTCCTCTGCCCTGACATCTCAACTCAGCACCCCACAATGCCTTAAGGATCTTCCCTGAGATTAAGCAATGTGAACTTATTCGCCTCCTCTCATAGAACCCTCCTAAGAATCTATATATGTTATTATTCCTCCTTTCACCAGGAAAAAAGAATTCAGACTCAAATTCTGTGGGAGATGCCAGAGCAGACAGCAGCAATTCCTCTTTTCTCTGATCTCAGACCCCCTAAACCCTGTTGAAATAATCACTTTGGGTTCTAAGTTTTACCTTCCTAGGGTTCCTGATAGGTTTTATTATTTTTAGGGAATTATTTTTCCATTAGTATCAGGTCTCTGCCTGTAAAAGAAACAAAGTGGCCAGGGCCAAGAAATTGTGATTCCAGATAATTCTTGACAAATGGCTGTTTTTCAGGGCCAGGCATGAGGCTTAGGAGTAAAGCATATGTCTAGCATGCAAAGGTGGTTTTATCTCCTGCATGTGAGCACACACACTCGTGTAGTGTGTGTTTGTGTGTGTACATGAATATATCATATATATGTATGAATATACATATATATACATATGTGCGTGTGCGTGTGTGTGTACCTCATACTTATACTTCAGCAAGGACTTTTAAAACATCTAGCTTTAATGTACAATCAAGGAAAAGAAGGGTCCACACAGTGCACACAGCACAGCATCCTCAGGAAGCTAGTGATGAGGAGAGTGGAGATGGAGCAGAGGCTCCAAACAAAGCATGGACAATGATAAACACAGACTCCATCTGCTTCCTAATGCCTCCCAGGACAAATTCTGCCCAGTACACATCTTGGTTACTTTTTTCTTTCTCCCTCTCTCTCTCTTTTTTTTAGCAACAACACATGTGTGTTTCTTCTTTATTCTTTTTCTGTTGTTCTCTTTGGAATTTTAAATGCCTTTCAGATTATAAACTCAATAAAAATACCGTGGCATTTTTTTTTCAAAAGAATTTTATGATCCAAGGAACTATTGCTTAATCAGGCAGCCTGATGTTGGTTTTATTTTGCGCTTTTAAAATTGTTCTTTGGGCAGTGTCACAAAGATGCTACCTCAATTTTCACAAAATAAACAAGGAAAGGGGTGAAAGAAAAGACTGGCTTTTTTTGTTTTGTTTTGTTTTGTTTTCAAAAAAGAAGCCCTTCACTCTGGAACACTGGGAATGAGATTGGTGTTGAGGGAGTGTACAGGAAAACATCAGTTGACAAATTCAAAATCCAAGCTGTTGCTCTGCTAAACAGAAGAGAAAATGTGCATATTTTATGCATGAATTCCATTCTAAAATGTTCAGTTGCCCAAATGCATATCTCCGCTAGGAAAGAACATCTGTCTAACTTATGCTCAGTCACCCACATCTGAAGAACCTACCGCAATGGCATCTCATCTCTAAACACATGTGGAGAACTCCAAAGTAGGGCGTATTAAAATGAGATTACTTTGCTTTATTCCTTTAGACTCCAGTCAGACTTACTAAAAATATGCTTTTTTTTTTTTTTTTTTTTTTTGATGTGCTTAAGGTAGAGTGAGAGTTTCCTTGGAAACCCTGGGGATATTTTGATTAGAATTTTGTGGCCGGTAACATTTGGGAATACAAATACACCGAAGTCTCATCACCTGGGTGTATTCTGTGACTGTCCTGCTAAGGTGTTGTTCCATCGTAAGCAGCATAGACACAGAAATTCTACTCTGCCACTGTTTTCAAACCTCTGGTCCCCCACTGAAGAGCTGCATCACTGGGCAAGCCAGTGTCTGGTCTTACACTTCCTATATCCACTGCATAGAATGACAGACTGAGGCTCCTGCAAATGTTCCCAACATGGCGGTTGACTTAACATGGCTCTGTTCCTGATATTGCTACTTCCGCCAGAAAGCACACGTCTGTTTAACTTGTGGTTTCTGTATAGGTTTTCTTTGGAAGAGAAGGCACTGTGGCATTAAAACAGCATTCATTGGGGCTGGAGGGCTGGCTCACCACTGAGGAACACAATAGATGAGAGTAAATGCAATGGGGTATGTAAATTAATAACAAAAAAATGTGAATTTTAAAAATATGAATGACTAGTGTCATGAATTAAAATAACAGATTAAGGACAGGAGCGATAGCTAAGGATGGTGTTCTAACCTTGTCTGTTGCTATAATAGAACACACTACCCAAAGGAACTTATGTGAGAACGGGGATTATTTGAGCTCCTGATTCCAGGTTATATCATGAGGGAAATCAAGGACTTGGTCACATCAGCAGTTAAGAGCAGAGATTAAACTCATAGATCCTGTCTTGATTGATTGATTGATTGATTGACTGACTGATTGATGTGCTCAGCTTGCTTTCTTCATTATTATACAGTTCAGGGCCATGTGGCTAGGGGATGTGCCACCCACAGTGGGCTAGGCCTTATCATGTCAATTAAAGCCAACCAGATAATACCATATAGATATGCCTATGAGCGAACATGAGCTAGACAATTCTTCAACTGATTTTCACTTACCAGATGATTCTAAATTATGGAAAGTTGACCATGAAAACTAATCACTACAGATAAAAGACATATCACACTGGAGCCATTAACACCTTCTTTGAGTAACAGTTAACTGAGCTCATATCCATTCCAAGAACTAGAAGGAGATCCTTTATGGTTGATGGAGCCACAGGGGCAGTGGTGTGGAAGTGAGTCAGCTGGGCACCTTCAGACCCAGAAAGCAGCTCAGCACCATGAATAGTCAGAGGCCAGCTTGTTTGCTTCGTATGTTTGCTTGTGTGCTTTAAAAGTGAAGGAATAGGTAGGAAACAGATCGTGGGGGACTTTTAAAGGCTTAGTAAGCAATGCAGATTTGACTCACAGAGTGGGGGGGATACTGGAAGGATTCAGGCAGAAGAAGATAGTCTTGGATGAGAATCACTTCATAATTTCCACTTTGTTTAACATTGTCTAATGCCAGGAGTTATCAAAGGATAAACTTAGATAAACAATACGCATTTGGAAGAGCATTCATGTGATGTACTGGGCAAGTCCATTAGGGAAATAGTGATCCATTCAAAGAAGTATGCTAGAGCATCGACCTACGTGTGTGCACAAGGTAAGCTGGACACTGTTCATTCTACAGACTAACTCACAGATGCTCTGAAGCTCCAACTGTAAAAGCCTTGGAAGAAAGTGTGGTAGGGGCTGGGGGTAAATCTTCGTGGCCTTAAAATAGGCAGGGACTTCTTGGGTAAAACTTAAAAAAGAACCACAGCCAGTAACAAAAAGATAATGGACTCCACTACAACAAGAGTGTTGTACAGTCTATATGTACATAAATCCCATACAATGAATAAACTTGTTAAAGAGACAATGGATGTGATACAGCACTTCTGAAAGCAAAGTGACTGCTCTCATAAAGCTTCAGACACTCAGGACTGGATCTCAACGTGGCCTGTCTTTTCACTACACAAAATCAAGATGCCTTCTGAAACTGTTCAACATACATTAACTGTAGAAAGGAGATGCACATGGAATGGCTTGTAGGTAAGAACACGTGCTGCAAAACCATAGGGACCTGAGTTTGGATCCCCAGTGCCCTTTTAAAACGCTGTAACCCAACCCTGTTGGGGGCAGGGGAGATGGAGGCAGAAGGACTTCTGGAGCTTGATGAACATCACCTACATTTAGATTGAGAAAGAGTCAGTTAATTATCCCCAACCCCTTCTCTCTCCTCAGTTTTGGAAAGACCTAAAGCTCTGCTCACTGCCTCTATGTCCTAGTCACATGCCTCTCCCCTCAGTTTTGGAAAGACCTAAAGCTCTGCTCAGTGCCTCTATGTCCTAGTCACATGCCTCTCCCATCTGGTAAAATCCTTAAAGACTGAGCTTATAAATTGTTGAAAACGAAGAAAAGGAGATAGAACAGTCCTCTCAAGACATTCCCTCCTTAGGCTTTAGACTGAAAAGGGAGGGACAAAGTTCTGGTATTAAAATAGGCAAAAGAGAAAGCTATTTTAATAATTTTTTATTAGATATTTTCTTTATTCACATGTAAATTTCTCCTTTCCCAGTTTCCCCTCCAAAAAACAAAGAAACAAACAAAAACAACAAAAACAAATCCCTGTTGCCTCCCCCCTCCCCATGCCTGCCACCCCACCCTCTCCCACTTATTGGCCCTGGCATTCCCCTACACTGGGGCACAGAACCTTCACAGGGCCGAGGTCCTCTCCTCCTATTGATGATTGAATTTGCAATCCTCTACTATATACATGCTGCCAGAACAATCAGACCCCTCCATGTGCAGTCCTTGGATGGTGGTTGAGACCCTGGGAGCTCTGAGGGTACTAGTTAGTTCATATTGTTGTTCATCCTAAGGGGCTGCAAACCCCTCAGCTCCATTGGTCCTTTCTCTAACTCCTTCACTGAGGACCCTGTACTCAGTTCAATGGATGGCTGTGATCCTCTACGTCTGTATTAGTCAGGTACTGTCAGAGCCTCTCAGGAGATAGCTATATTTAGGCTGGCTTGCCCTTCCTTCAGTCTCTGCTCCATAGTTAATCTCTGCAACTTCTTTCATGGGTATTTGGTTCCCCCTTTTAAGAAAGAATGCAATGTCCACCTTTTGGTCTTCCTTCTTCTTGAATTCCTTGTGGTTTGTGGGTTGTTCTTCCTGTATTCCAAACTTCTGGGCTAATAACCACTTATCAGAGAGTGCATACCGTGTTTGTTCTTATTTTAATAATTTTTAATAGTTTTGCCTGATTACAATGGAGACTAGAGGACAGGGAGAGACCAGGTTTGGGGTGAGAAGGGAATTTGAGAATTAAATTTGAGAAGCTTGTTATAAATTCAAGGAGAGATGTCATGAGGTAGAGGGACTGTGGCAGACATAGTTAATTCCATAACTATGAGAATTCCATAAGACATAGGAGAATTCCAGTGGTATTTAACAACACGGGGCACAATGAGATCACCTGGGGTGATAAAAGAGAAGTCTCTCCAGTATTAAAAAGCTGAATAAATGAGGACCTTAAGACCTAAGTGGAAACTAGGGATGCATGCTGCAATGAAAAGAAAGGATTTAGAAAGCATTGCATTTGGCTTTCCAGAGGTTGGTTTTAGTGGTAGAATCAAAAGCCCAACTGAATAGATGAGAGCTACGGTCAGTGGTGAGAAGACTAGGCTCAACTTTCAAAACGCTTTGCTAGAAAGAGAGGAAACCAGAAAAAAAAAATGGCTCTGGAAAACTTCAGAAGTAATGAATGTCTGATAACAGGAGAGACAGGGGGAGGGAGAGACAGAGGGCTGGAGGGAGGGAGGGACAGAGGGCTGGAGGGAGGGACAAAGGGATGGAGGGAGGGAGGAACTAAGGGATAGAGGAATGAAAAGGGAAGGAAGAAGGAAAGGGAAGGAAGGGGAGAAGGAAGGAAGGAAGGAAGGAAGGGAAGGAGGGAGGGAGGGAGGAAAAGAGAGAGGGAGGGAGGAAGGAAGGGGGAAAAAGAAAGGAAATGGAGGAAGGGAAAAGGGAGCGACACATAAGCTTGAGGAATCTCTCACAGAGTCTTAGGGCTGTATGGATGGAGATAGGAATGGTGCATTCAGGAGAAATGTTGATGGTACACTCAGACTAGACTCTTTCAGAAGAGTGAGTGGACCTGGGATCAAGAACGTAAGCGGGGCACGGGCTTTGCCCAGGGAATGGACCTTTATTTCTCTGACAGAGAAGGAAGCAGGTATGTGTGAGTGAGCCACAGGTATAAGAAGGTTTGGGAAGAGAACTTCAACTCCTAATTTGATTGCTACAGTATCTTAATGAGCTGTGAGACAAGACTAATAACTTGAAAATGGGGAGAGAAAGGTTTGAAAGCAGAGATGAAGGTGCAATCTATCTTCAAAGAAATACCTCAGTCATAGAGACTGTTATCCACGTCAACACTTTCATTTTAATCATGCGTTTCAGACCCACAAATTGCAAGTACTTCCGTAAACAAGTGATGCCTAAGATGAATTGGCTGTTGACAGGTGGGTGACACATATCAGTGAGCACACAGATATTGAGTTTATTTCACCAAAAATTATTGATAACACCTAAAAGTTTTGTGAATTTCCTCATACCAAAACTGTATTTTGTTAAACCAAAAGTTTAAAATTTTAAAATATTATAAAAGTGAGCCACATATTTTACAAATTTTAACACAGGAATACAGTCACTCCAATAGATGAAGAAAAAACATTTGTTAAAACTTTTTATTAGCCGGGCAGTGGTGGCGCATGCCTTTAATCCCAGCACTTGGGAGGCAGAGGCAGGTGGATTTCTGAGTTCAAGGCCAGCCTGGTCTACAGAGTGAGTTTCAGGACAGCCAGGGCTATACAGAGAAACCCTGTCTCGAAAATACCAAAAAAAAAAAAAAAAACTTTATATTAACACTTTCACTATTATACTTAGTGGAGAAATGCCTAAAAATTAGCTAAGGTTGACATTTCTCCTTTCTTCTTAATATTAATAATAATACTTATATATAATAAATAGAAATGCTTGTATAATGAGGTAAACATTTCTATAAATTATAATTAGTAAGAGTTCATCATGATGTCAAATGAAATATTAATACACAAGAATGGCTTCTTTGTTTCTTTAACAACACCCAAGAATTTTATTATAATCAGCAACAAGAGTAAGTTCCTTGGATTACATCTTAGAAGAGTATTTGTAAAATTTTGTAAATATTTACAATTTGAAAATAATATAACCTTAATAAATCCTAAGAAACCTAAATATATGGACAGAGACATAACATTCATGACCAGGAAGACTTATCATTGTGAAAACATTTCTAAGTCAGTTTACATTTAATTTAATCCCAGTGAAAAATACCTACAGAATTTTTTATGGGACTTGACTGATAAAAATTAACTCAGAATTTGTACTGAAGATTGAAAATCCGTATTAAGACAGTTTTAGAGAACAGATTGGAGATGCCTGGGGAGGGAGGCAGATGGAATGATTTGACCTACATGCTATCAGAGCATTATTAAGGTTACCATGTTATGGTTAATTTCACATGGCTCATGGATGACAATAAAAAGATACCCTAGGCCGGGCAGTGATGGCACAGCACTTGGGAGGCAGAGGCAGGCAGATTTCTGAGTTCAAAGGCAGACTGGTCTACAGAGTGAGTTCCAGGACAGCCAGGGCTACACAGAGAAACCCTGTCTCAAAAAAATAATAATAAAAATAAAAATAAATAAAAATAAAAAATGAGTGCCCTAGAGTCAGTCTGAGCCAGTTTTGAAATGATGTTTGATCATTTGATTGTGCATTATGTGTTAACAAGGAGAAGATCACTGTACAGTAAATTGTAGTGTAAAAATTGATTGTCATGTACAAAAAAAATCACAGACATGCACACACACACACACACACACTCACACATACTGTGTGCTTATAAATATAAACTAGCAATTCAACTCAAGGAGAAAAAACTTAAAAACTCTTGTCATGGTCATACCCAGATTTACTTATTGCAATGAAGGAGAAGGAAGGCCAGCCACTAGAAAACACAGTTAAACTGTGGCTTGGCCATAATATGGAATCCTATGGCAGTTACAAAGGGATCAAAAAGGTGAAAAGGTTAAAGGCATGGTGGATAATGGCAAAAGCAAGAAGAGTCTGGATGCCTGAAGTGTTAGAAGTCTGAGGGTACAACACTGCCCGAAGTTTAAAGTTTCAGAACAGTGGCACATCGTGTGAGGAGCCAGAGCCCTAAGAGCATGAAGAAATAGATGGGAATAGCAGAGCATTCCTGACAACGATTGCATGCCTCCCTGCTCTGAAAGGGGGGAATGTGCTTCACCTCTTGCTCTATACAGGGAGAGTGAGCACATGGGTTTTCGTTGTGTTTTGTTTTCTTTATATCTGTTTAGGTGCTGAAAAATATACTTAAGGGGCAGAAGTTAGTGAAAACTAACTTTATTGAGCCCTTCATTCTAAGCCAATATTATTCAAGTTTTTATATGCACTGTAATCTCACCAGTTCTCAGTAACTCTTCCAAGGATTTTTATTAGGTTTTCCTTTTATTTGAGGAGTAAACGGAGGCCTTCTATATATAAAGAAGGCCTCCGTTTACTCCTCAAATAAAATAATATATATATATATATATATATATACATATATATGTATTTTTTTAAGGTATATGTGAGTATGTGGGAATGTGTGAGTTTACATGGGAATATGCATGTGGATGCCCATAGAGGACAGAGGGCTTGCATCTGGCTGGAACTGGAGTCAGGTAATTGTGTGTGCCACCTTCGGTCTTCTTCAAGAGACATTCTCAATGGCTGAGTCAACTCTCTCACCCCAGTCATTTATTAAATTGAACAATTTGTCAGTCTCTATGCGGTGATTAAGTGTCCAGACAAGAAAAGTCCGACAGTTAAAACTCTGTGCAAGTTAATCAACTTGTTCTGGAAAAGTTGTTTGTCTGCAAGGAGAAGTCCTCCACGTGGTGCAGCTAGCATGCCTACCTCTGGATGCAGCTCTGCTGCAGCAATAATGGCAATAGGGACACAGCTACCTCGGGCTCAAAGACTGAGACTAGAATAGTGTTTGCCGGGAAGTGTGGGGTGTGAGTCACTTCCTCAGGGATCTGTTTATTCATTCAACAAATATTTATCAAGAGCCTGCATAGCACCGTGGTAAACCACCATTTATTTCTTGTCTGCAGAAGCTTGCCAAGCTTCGGGGACACAAATTTGAAATTTCCATTTCCACTTCCAACTAATGAAAAGAAAGCTGTAATTATTACTTATTTTAGGACTGGCGGCCCAGCCCACTATTGATTACACTTGCTCATTGTTGATATAAACTCCATATAGCACCCTACTCTTGCTTTAAAAACTCAATTTTGCAAAGTAAACAAACTACCAGTTGAAATTAAAATATTATTTTAGTTTACTGTGACTGTCCCCTTTCTCCTTGCCTTTTTTTTTTGTTTGTTTTTTGTTTTGTCTATTTCTTATTGTCCACTTCAGCAGTGTTTTGAGACTTGCCTTAGCCATGGACATATATTTTTAAACATTGTTCTTTCAACAAAATGCTGAGCTAAACGCAGCTCACTAGAATACATTGGAGTGCAACTTCATCACATTCTCATTAATTAAAGTGGGTGTGTTCCAAGAGACTTCCTTCCTAAAGAACAGCTTAACGTTTATATTGACCTCATGCGCACATGAAGGCTATAGCTTGGTAACAACTCTGCCTTTTAATCACTGTGCCCATGTGAGAAATAACTATATACATAATAGCATTGAAAAATAACCTTTGTTGATATTTAGTGTTTGTTTTAATGATTATCTGATAGAAGTAGTCAAACCCATAGGCTTTTTTCTTTAATCATTTACTTCTTTTTTATATCAAATGATCAGGGACCTGAAGGAATTGTGGGAACCCCAGGACAAAGAGGTCGACCAGGGAAAAAGGTAATTTTTTTTTTATAACGTCTTTTCATGTGCGCTTTCTCCTTCTCATGCCCAGAGATCTTCAGAGCGCTGTGATGGTTGTATTTGCATCACACATAAGGTGTAAAGATTTATGAATGTATCGTTAGCGCAGACTTGGTTAACCCATTAGGGGTGCATGTTGCTGTCATTGTTTGAGGGCAGACTTTCCTCTTTATAGTTTGGAAAGTCAGTCTTTGTCTCTTATTTACCAAAAGCCATGGACAAGGAAAGATATAAAAACAAAATATCATTTAATTAGGGACATTTGAGAACAATTTTAGTAAGTATCTGGGGAGAATATTGGAATTACTCTCCTTTCTAGGCTAATCAGAAGTGGTTTCTTAATTGAAAAGTTTGTTTTTTCTTACTTTTCTCATGTAACAAAACCCAGAAATCAAGAACATTTTTTACTTATTATTTTGTTTTTTCCAAACAGACAAAATCTTTGATGTATTTGTATGATCCTAATATATTACTATCAAAATGCTTCTTTGTATTTATCAATAATTTGTCTCAGTATTGGTGAAGCGTAGTAACATTTTTCTAACAAACTGTGACAGTCGAGTACACATCCACAGGGTTAACTTTAAGTTATATGTGTGTGTTTCCTCAAAAGTCCAGTTCTGTACCCGAGCCATTGGTCTCAGTCTTAGCCAATAGAAAGCCAAGAAAAGCTTTAACTACCATTTCTAACTGTGGAAATTCACCCATTGTGAAGTCTCTTTCACGAGGCATGATTATGCAGCTATCATCAATGTGGGTTTGGGGAGTCTTGTAATTGCCAGGCAGGATTTGGTCTAAAGCAATACACACACGCACGCGCGTGCACACACATACACACACACACACACAGAGAGAGAGAGAGAGAGAGAGAGAGAGAGAGAGAGAGAGAGAGAGAGAGAGAGAGAGATTCACATAAACATACACACACAGAGAGAGATAAATACACAGAGAGGCACACAGAGACACAGAAAGAGAAACACACATGTGTGCGCATGCGCGCATGCAGGCACGCACATACACACACACACACACACACACACACACAGAGAGAGAGAGAGAGAGAGAGAGATTCACATAAACATACACACAGAGAGAGAGATAAATACACAGAGAGGCACACAGAGACACAGAAAGAGAAACACACATGCGTGCGCGCGCGCACACACACACACACACACACACACACACACACACCAGGGAAGCACCAGAAATCCGTAGTAAAATCAGCATTAGAGACAGTGCGGCTCTCGACAATAATCCATACTCCCCTAGGAAAGTGAAATAAAGCCCATGAGTGGTCAGGAATGCCTCAAGTATCCCGACTGACTGAGTGTAGGTTGGCTGTGTTTTTCCCTCCGTGAGCATCGATAATAAAGCGGGCTGGTCATTGTTTTGAGAAAAGGAAGGTACTGTGAGCACCTGTGTTGTGGCGCCAGAGAAGGGCCTGGCCTGTGATACCAGAGAGAAGCCACGCAGCTTTCTAAAGCATATGAAGTGGGGCAAGAAATAATACGGGATCTTTCTCTGATCCGGTGAGCGACGTCTGCAAAGTCCAGATCTCTGGAAGGCCGAAGTAGAAATGGGCATCTCCTGAGGCCTGTTTTCTCACTGTTACAACGCACACATGCAAAAGAGAAAAAAGTGTATGTAGCAAAGTATGTTTGAAATCTGGTTACATAGGATATATCTGTAATCCCAGCAGTCAGGCAGCGGAAGCAGGAGGATCACCCACAAGTCAAGGCCAACCTGGTCTGCATAATAAGGTCCAGGCCCCTCAGAGGTACACAGTGAGACCCAGCCTCACAAAACAAGACGGGCAGTAGGGGTAAGACTCATCCATAGAATTCTGCTTGCCACAGGTCCTCGGAGTCATTCGAGCACATGGTACAGTTGCGTGAGTTAATATATTTAATTTTAGCCATGCTAATGTCATCCACAGGGCGATAAAGGACTAGTAGGACCCATGGGAGAAGCTGGAAGCAGAGGCTCCCCTGGACTCGTCGGTGAAAGTGGCCCTAAGGGTGCCAGAGGAACTCGAGGGGCTCTGGTGAGTATTTGACTTCTTCTCCGCGCTGACTCACGGGGAATAGGAAAGAACCGTGCATGCTCTCAGAGAGTCATCTTGATTGACTTTACAGAGGACACAAACGTTCCACTGAACACGATCCATCTCTGCGGGATGGCGGGCATTGCAAGCATTCCACAGTCTTAAACGGCTTAGTGGGTTTTAGACGTGAAGAAGGAAAGAGAAAATTGAAAATGGAAATAAAGTATGAAATGAAGTTTTAAAAATC
Organism: Mastomys coucha; assembly: GCF_008632895.1. Taxonomy (NCBI): domain Eukaryota; kingdom Metazoa; phylum Chordata; class Mammalia; order Rodentia; family Muridae; genus Mastomys; species Mastomys coucha. Next base: position 92,819,609 of record NW_022196898.1, read on the forward strand.
TGATTTTAACTCCAAAGTTAAGTAGGAAAGTTTATACACTGAGCACCTAAAATCAGGATTTACTATCTGTCTGAAGCGGTTGTGTTGGCAAATTGCTTTGAAAATGAAGTGAACTTGAAATGTGTTTCCATCCAACTCTTGGACCTGTCCTGCTTGGATGCAAGGTTATCTTTCTAAACAGCTGGGGCAAATCTCCCCCGCATCTATTTATAGCTCACCTTTTGCCTGGCATAGAGGGCTCGACCCACGATGCTTCCAAGCCTGGGCTCGATGCACGATGCTTCCAAGCCTGTGATGGCAAATTTGTATTGCTGGTTTGTGATGGACCATTCAGAAAATCATAGCGTGAAAGGAAGATATTTGAAAGATAATCTACTCCTGAATGTATTTATAACAGGCAGGTGCATTGATCTCATCTCCTTTTAAATAGCCAATGGAGAGCCCAGGCCCTTTTGCTTTCTCAAGGAAATTTGCCAATATTTACTGACACCTTAACACCCAGGCCAGTCATCATTTTATGTTAATATTTCTCTGTTTTTGCCTATGTTTTTAAAAAACATTAAACAATGTGGTTAATATTTACTAAACATCAGAATTAATGCAGCCCTAAATATTTCCCTTAATGTAAGCTTCTACTTTGGAAGTTTTTCTGTGAAAGTATTCACCTTTAAAAACTTTTAAATACATATTTTTAATTAAAATGTAATTACTCCACTTCCTCTCCTCTCTTCTCTTTCCTTCCTGTGTCCCCTCGCTCGAGCCTCCCTCATGTCCCCTCCTTCTTCCCTCTCAAATTTATGAGTTCCTTTTCCTTGATTACGATTGCTATATGTGGCTATAGATGCACAAGTCACACAGCATTCTTGGTTCATTTTCTGAAGCTACAATCCCACTGTTCACATTTCATATTAATTCATTTAGTATTTGATAATCTCATAAATGAGAATATATATATAATTTTGCCACCATATTTAAATTTACCTTGTTATAACTATTAATATATATTTCTTCTGAAAGTTTCTTGTCAATATGTGTGTGTGTGTGTGTGTGTGTGTGTACATATCTACACACATACATACTACATGTTTCCATTTGGTGGCTATTTTTTCTTGTTGATTTGCAACCATTACTCATAAGTATGAAGTGTTGATATAATTTGTCAAACATGTTACAGAATAAAATACAAATGGCTACTTTTCTGTCAATCATGCATTAATTTTGTGTCTTTTGCTAAGGGGAACATTTTAATTTTAATAGTCAAAGTTTTTGATATTTTCCTTTACATTTTCTAGATTTTATTTATTCATTAGAAATTCTATTCACACCTAAAGTATGTAAAATGTCCTTCCATATTCTCATCCTAACACATTTATAACCTTGTTTTTAATTCTTTAAGCCATGCAGAGATTTTTTTTCGTAGCTATGGGAGAGAGATGTTTGTCTTCCCCCCACTGGATGTTTTCTTCATCCTGTTACTGAACACTCAGTGTCTTTTCTTCACTTTCGTGTAAAGCTGCCTTCTATTCAGTGGTTTCTTCAGCCAGGCTGTTTCTGCTCAACAGTTCCGGTCTGTCTACCATGCTGTCTCGTCCTCGTAGAGCAGAGACTGCCAGGCTCCCTTCTCAGAGAAGCCTGGCTTTTGTGCTTATCTTATGTGTGAACTTTAGAATCAGTCCTTCCGTTTCTACTAGTATCTGACCTTTCTGCAAAGAAGTACAAGGCATCTTTCAACTTACTCATAGCTTACATAACTCTGATTAGGGCTAGTCCATCTTTTCTCTGTTCTAACCTCTTTTGTATGAAGTGTATTCTGGCTTTCAGTAAATTTTATTCAGATTAATATAAGCCCTTTTCCAGCGTATTAGTTCATTAGTGCTGTGTAGGAATCCTATTTCCATATTTTGAACACACAGCCAATTAATAAACTTCAGATGAAGAGAGATGCCGCCTCCACTGTTCACTCATCTGACTTATTCCATTGTCTGGAACTAAGAGAGTGGCAAGGACCGGGGGTCACGTGACCTGTCCCTGGTGAGAACACTCCTGAGATCTCAGGGTCAAATATTAATTTCAAAATACACTTTCTTCTTTTGGAGAAAAATCCTTCTTTCTTTGGCAGTTTCAACTAGAAGATCTAACGTTTTACTAAATTCTAATTTGCTTGGGTCAGAGTTTCAGTTATGACACATTCCAGTCTATGATCCATTTTGAGTTAATTTGTGAACAGCGGAAAGATGTGGAATTTATTTCCATTCTTCTACATGTAGACACCAAGTTCTCTCTCCCACACCATTTGTTTCTCTCTCATGCTTTTCCTCGATTTACTCTGTGTTACTGTGCCCATTTCTCCTCCCTTTGCTTCTTGTTAACACATTTGGTTTGTAAAATCACCATGCCACATTTACACTAACAGTGTCCCACCTCTTCTAGTTCTTTGCCTTTCTGGAGGGAAGCTGGAATGCTCGCATGATTTTTTTTTTTTTTTTTACTAAATTTTAATGACAGCTCATTGTCAGATCATTGTATCTATGAAAGTTGCCTGCTTTTTCCTGTTGTTTTTAAAACAAAACCCCAAATGTTTGATTCACCAGATGAAGACTGAGAAGCCAGATGCTGTGGTGAAAGCCTGCTAGTTTAGGGAGGCAGAGAGAGCACCCAGCTGACCTTCCTACTCCACTGATGTCCCAGAAGGAAAGCTCCTTCCCCATACTGTCTTAAACACCCTTCAACTCAAAGACCCTCCTTTCTTTCCCCTGGGTTTTCTTATGTTCACTCTCTGCCAAAATGGCACCTTACTTTGCCTCTTGACCTATTGTTGACTTCATTTAGCTCTTGTATACAGAAAGTTCTCTGGATTAAAGTTGTGTGCTAATGGATAAGCCACACCACAAGAAAAGGGGTTGCCAGTTCACAGTCTCAGGGTTCACAACGTGATCAAATATCTTGTAACATCTCCCTCCAAGCATAAGTTGGTATCATGTAAGAAAGCTCACATAAAGTTAAAGAAACACACAAAAGACAGAGTGAAAAAAAAATGTAACCGAGAGACCCATCTGTCCCAAAAGATGTGCAAACCGCAGCAAGAAACACACACAAAGTACTGGAGAACAAGCTTCTTGGGCACGTCCGGAGCCCTGGAGCCCCTCAAACTGAACCCAATAATAATAAAATAGCTGAAATCCCAGAAAAAAAGTTAGAACCTTCTACAAACGTTTGATGACCACAGGGAGGTCCCTCTTTTCTTTATTTAGTAAATATGTTTTAAGCTACCTCTTTCTGACTGGTACTGGGTATATTTCTCTTTATTTTTTATATTGATATTTTCCCAGCATTCACTTGTAAACAGGTTGTAATTACAGATTTTGTTTTCTTCTCAGGAAGAGTTATTCTAAAGAATTTAAAATTTCAGTAGGTTCCTTTTTTGTCTTTTGCTCCTTTCTTGTGTCTCTTCCTTTTCCAAGAGTATAGTCTGTGATTCCTGTTTTGAAAAACTTTGTTAAAATGTTGTTTGAAGCCGTTATGCGCTGAACATTTGTAAAGTCGTGTGTTTTCTATAGGTGTGTGAGCACAGAATTCCACATATCCCTATTAAATTACATTCCCAAATCCTAGGCGCTCTCTTCTTATTTCCCCACTAACTTCTAAAAGACGCTGAGACATCTTCTTCTCTCCCTGCGCTCAGCATTTTGTCACCCCATGTCTAACAGATACATTGAGGTTTGTGGTCCCTAATTTCATTACCCTTCACACATTGTGTATCTGTCTCCTAGCGGCAGCTCCCAGGTATCCGTCTTGGATCCAGCAGCAGCCTTGTGTCCTGCCTGCCTTTCTGGACACACTTACAAGGCTACCTCGTTTAACCTGTGAGGAAAGGCTGCTCCCGTTCAGTACCAGAACAAGCAAGGAAATAGGAAAGGCTTCTGACTCCTTTCCCAGATTAGTCAAGCTGGCCCCGCCCTGCTCTTTCAATCTCTGTATCTTAGAGTTTGAAACTGTTTGCACATCAGAAATTATTTTTTTCTTTGCATATGTTCAGACGTAATTTTTGGCTCAAGTCACAAAACTTTGGTCCAGAAATTATGTATAAAAAGCCCTGTAATACATCATGTCTGAATTCTTATTTAAATTGGCTTTTCATGCTTCTTAAACTGAAACATGTTCCTATCCAAATCTTTCTAAATTTCCAATTTATGGTTAATAGCTGTAGCATGAACTTTTTCAGAAATATAGCAAAGTGTGCATTCTATATGAGATATATTGAAACAGCTTGAGCAGATGTAGCTCTATACACAGATCTCACACCTGCTTAGTATAATACATAGCAAATCACACATCTATTCTGTGAATTTATTTCCTTACCTCCTCTTTGTCTTGAGACCCAAATGGGAGAAATCACTGTGCAAACTCTTTGGTAATATGAAAAATAAGGCTTTTTTATCATCATTACGTTAGCCATTTTTCAGCTGTCTGAGTGATATCTTTGATACAGTAAGAGTGTTTGCTGATCCATCTCTAATTTATATGGCTCTGCCACCTGCAAAATACTGATAACAATAATGTTATTATGATCATGACACATGCATTTCCAGTATCTCTATTCCATCAGCTTTGGCCTGGATTAGAGCCATACTCCAGAAAGCATCTGGAGTCCCCGGAGGACAGAGCTATTCTGAATCCTGAAGTCACACTATCAAACACTATCAGGTTCTACTTTCTGATATTCAGTGACCACAGACATTGTCAGACAAAACCTGCATTTCCAAGAGCCATTTGGGGGACAGCAATATTCCAATAAGTGAATGTGGTTTTGGGTTTGTTGATGTTTTGTTTTGTTTTGTTTTGAGTATGGATATACCAGAAATGAACTAGAAACATGGTTTGTGGGATTTCTGTGGTCCTAAAGAAACACAGACAAAAATTGGGGGTGTCATTTTTCTGTTTTCCTGATTTACTGGGTAGAATTTCAAACCATGAAAATCTAAAGGTAAAGGTTTCAATAATAGGCATAGCTCTTTAATGATTCACACAATTGTCTGTTTTCTCTCTCATATTTATTTTGATTTTTAGGGTCCTTTAGGATTGATGGGACCTGAAGGCGAACCAGGAATCCCAGGATACAGAGTAAACATTTCTAATTTTAAATAAATATGTTTATTCACATACAAGAAGGCATTTTTAGTTCATATTATATTCCAAATATGCAAATTAAGATTCACTTTTCCTTTGTTAAAATTTTATTATAAAGAACATATGAATGAAAAATTATGTGATGAAATTAGACCCAAAGTCTCAATAAATGTCTGTATAATTATAAAGGCTATTGTGGAGCTTCATATATATCCACCAAAAATAAAGTTCTAATAAACTTAAGAAAATTAAGTAAAATAAACACTGTTATTTAAAAATGTTTCTTTTCCTTGATAAAGCATTGTAATAGTTTGGTTTTCAGCCTTCTGTAAAGTGCATCTTGCACCTCTTCTCAGAAAGCTGCAATGATAACAGCATGGAGTTGGTAGCAACACATAGCACACGTCTGTTTGGACTGGGGACTATCTCTTTACCTGTTGCTATTCTTATAGGGACATCAAGGTCAACCAGGACCCTCTGGATTACCAGGACCTAAAGGAGAAAAGGTGTGTGTTGGGGGGTGCACATGTGCATGTTTGTGTGCATGTGTGTGTGTTGTCCTTTTACTTCCCAAATTATGTTTTAAAGCTATGATTTCTTTTTAAATGAATGCATGAAAATATTGCAAGAGATAGAAGAGCCACTTTTCAAGTTGGAAAACTTGCTAATTCTAGGAGGATATAAATACCAATGAACTAAAACTCAAATGTATTAAAACATATTAACTATCTTCCATGGGTTAATTGAAGATTAAGGTGAAACAGTATATGGAAAGGTATTTTGTGATGCACAGTTTCATAGAAGCAAAATTATGTATTGAAAGAGGAAGGGAAGTGATGTGCTGGATAAAATTGCCATGAGCCTCAAATATTAACTTAGATTTAATTTTGTAATGAGTCAGTAATAACTACAGCATGACTTGATTTGTAATTTAATTGAAAATATACATATTGAGAAAACTTATAAGATTAATTCTATGTAATTAAAACAGATTAACACATCCAAAAAAGTTATACATAATAGAACTATATATAAAGTATGATACACTTAATTCTTAGCTACAAATTTTTCACTTAAATACAGCCAAAAACACACTAGGAAGTAACCGAGTATTTTAAATGTACTTTCTTAATTTAGCCGTGCCAATAACTTTCCACATTTCTTCTAGGGCTACCCAGGAGAAGGCGGCACAGTCCTGGGACCTCCTGGGCCTCCAGGTGAACCAGTATGTCTTTTCTAAACTTATTTTGGTTCCTAAGATGAAACTCAGTCAGAGGCTTTTGATGTTGGTCATGTCTTTTCAGAGTTCTATTTGGTTAGTCTTATAACTAATGGTTATATAGCTTTATAGTAAATCAATATTTATCTATATACTATCTACATAAATAAAAATCTCAGATATGAAATAATATAGGAGTCAAGCTCCTTAGCCAAGATATATATTTATGAAAATAAATTAGGAATCAACTTTCAATATTGAATGCAGGACAGAGATCTACACATTGTCCAAAACTAATACACTAATAATTTAGATTTTTAGGGCAAATATTTCTTTAATTATAAAGATCAGATCAGATTTCTTCCTGAAGTATTTTTATAAAAAGCTAATCTACACATGTTTATCAGAATTTACTGACAGTTGCCAAATGGTTCGCCGGCTTTTTTTTGTATTTTCGAGACAGGGTTTCTCTGTGTAGCCCTGGATGTCCTGGAACTCACTCTGTAGACCAGGCTGGCCTCAAACTCAGAAATCCGCCTGCCTCTGCCTCCCAAGTGCTGAGATTAAAGGCGTGCGCCACCACTGCCCCGGCGGTTTACCGGCTTTTATAACCAGTCACTATACTCAATTGCTTTTCAAGACTGTGGCCCTGTTAACCTTCAAATCCAACATTTTAAAGACAAACTGCCACCATTGTTTTTGAGACATAGCCACTAGTGTAGTTTTGATATCTGAATAACCAATTGTACCATGTTTAAGGCTAAAACAAGATGTGAAAGACATATATAAATTTAAGTGGGTGAATAACGCTTAGGTCACAGAAATAAGCATATTGTATTTTCCATTTTTTCATGTAGTATCATTCAAAATAAGGATGCCAGAGGCATGACAACACAATATATAGTCCCAGTATTTTGATCTGGCTCTCTGGCTACTGTTGCCATTGATATTTTATTGTAGAAAAGAATATAAAAAATTCTAGAATGTTTCAAGTTAAATCAAGACACTCCATATAAAGGCAACCTCTCTGTATGAGTGTTTAAGTGTCTTTATGAAATATATTCTAGTCTGTCTTCTTTGGTGGTCAAATGACCTTTTCACAAGGGTTGTATATCAGATGTCCTATATATCAGGTATTTACATTACAATTCATAAAGCAGCAAAATTACAGTTGTAAAGTAGCAAAAAAAATAGTTTTATGGTTGGGAGTAATCACAACATGAGGAACTGTACTAAAGGGTAGTAGCATTAGGAAAGTTGAGAATCATTGACTTTGAGGGAAATATATGAATATAAAAATTATCCAACAAACAGAAAAAAATTACCAAGGAGAGAATAATAGTATTTGATTTCCCAGGTTCTAGAATGTCAATTAAATTCTGTGCACTGAAATGTAATAAATATTTGGGGACTAAAAATATATTTACAGTGGAATTTCCCAATAGACATGAGATAGGGGTGAGATTTAAACTGGACACACAGAATAAGGATCAGAGTTTCTGTCTTTGCATTATGCCTACTAAGCATTCATTTAGGAGTACGGTAAGTTTTATCTATCAGTAGTCTATAATAAATTCTCCAGTGTGAAAACTAATACTCTATGTATGCTTTAAAGATTATAATTTGAAGAGTTTATCATATCAAATAATTTAGATGAGAAATATTTTAAAAGTAAATCTTACTTTTTTATGTTATTTGAAGAAGCCTGTAAAATAAATAGAATTAATTCTTGCATAAATTTCAATTCATTTGACATTAAGAAAACTACAAGTATAGTATTATACTCATAAAATTCAAGGTTTTACTAGGTATTATTTCTTCAATATTTTTCATAGCAGAATCATTATGAGATTATATTCATGTAGTTCCATTTTAACAGTAAACCTCATACTGATTATATATGTGTTTTAATTTATTATATTAGTTCTGATATCTGGATAAAAATTTGAAATCATACAGCAACTATATAAATCATTAAGTTGTAGATCAAGTTTTTAATTGTGTAGCACTTTTAACATCCCTCAAAAGTCAACTATTTTTCAGTTACGTGTAGCAGGCTTAAAGAAGCTATTATACGTTGATCTTTATATTTCTGGCAAAAGAATAAACCACCCTAATTACAGCATCTGTACTAAGGAATTGCAGCCATGAGACTGGTTGTCTTTGTGTGTGATCCCTTTAGGGGCCAATGGGGGAACAAGGAGAGAGGGGAGAACATGGCGAAGAAGGCTATAAGGTAATCCTTGCAAGCTACAAAATACAACTTAATCAACCTGAAATGTTTGTCCCATATAGAACTTACTCAAACTTACTTTGAACTCACATTCCTGTTGATGGTGTCTTAAGCTCTTGCCTTGCAGCTCTTGACTCTGGTTTACAATGTCATTTTCCCTGTCACTTCAGTCTTATGTCTCACTCACAAGACCCTCTGCCTCCTCCCAGCTTCACATCACCGTCACATACAGAAATCCTATCTGACACTTATAATTTGTCTCTAGCTTTATCCCTGGACTCTCCCTTAAGCCCTATAATATTGCTTGCACGTTGCTCAACACATTTCACTGTCTTTTGTAACTCTATTTCTGCTAATTGTTTTTTTAATTACGTAGTGCCTTAGATCTGTCTTGTATAATGTTTAGTTCTAAGCCCTGTGTATAATATACTTGTAATAATGACCCGATAGATTACTTCACCCAGCACATCTCTGCCTCGGGGTCAATGCTCTGTGGTCACTTCTGAAAGACAGACTTAGATTAGCCAAGCTGATTGGGTAAGCAGCTAGACAGATGATTGTCATTATTAAACTGATCTTCTCAAGATGCCTTTTGTCTGGGTTATTTCAGTGGCTCTCTAACTAGACTCGCAGCCGTAGCTCTTTCAAATCCACTTACCAATTCTGTCACACAAATCTCTGCTTCCCACACTCCTTCCTTTAACAGGAAGTCCTCACTGTTTCATCTGGAAAGTGGTTCCTCTGAGATTGAACTTGTCCCCACTTGGCTTGCACGACCCCATGGCCATTCAGCTCACTCAGCCACTAATACCGTAAGGCAGAATCCACCATGTCCCTTTATGCGCAGAATCCACCACGTCCCTTTATGCGCAGAATCCACCACTTCCCTTTATGCTCTCTCACAGACTTTACAAAACCCTTTACCATCTCACACTTTCGCTGTTTTCACAAAATAAAGTTGCCGGTGTTTACCAAGACATAGCAGAGTATAGAGTGGAACTCCCAGGAAGTGGCTTATCATTGGTGAGAACTGTGCCACAGCTTCACAGAGTCCAAAGAGGCAGCTGGTGATTATGTGGTCACTGTGGAAAGGTCTCCCTGCTACGACAAGCCAGGGAGGCAGCAGAGTGTGGGTGGCCATCAGCATAGCTTTGCAGCTGCTCGGGTACCCTGGAGATCCTTAACATAATAACACCTACAAAGGCTCTCTTTCCAAATAATATCACCTTTATAGGCTTTGAAGATCAGGTACCTTCTTAATCATCATTGAATCCTCTGCATGAATTCACATTTAAAAAATATGATATGTAAACACTGGCAACTTTACTTTGTGGAACAGCAAAAGTTAAATGTAAGACAGATATATCAGATTCAGCAAAACATCCCTCAACTAATATGTTCTATCCTGTTTTAAAGAAGACTGTATTTAAATTAAGTTCTAGAATATTCTGCTTCCATTTTAAGTGATAACACTCTAGGCCACATGACTGAGCTTACTTGAATTAATATAATACTTTCTATTCCCAGGGACATATGGGTGTGCCAGGACTCAGAGGTGCCACTGGACAACAAGGACCCCCAGTATGTTGTGAAAGTATTCTGTAATTCCGACTTTTAAAGAAAATCATGTTTAACATAGTTCATTTCTTGTCTGCTTTACATGAGATTTCTCTCTTGGCTCCTCTTACAGGGCGAACCAGGTGACCAGGGTGGACAAGGACTGAAAGGAGAGAGAGGATCTGAAGTAAGTGGCACTTGTTAGATGGTGTGAGATGTGTTGATGGCTTAAGAAAGTGGGCACACAAGAAGTTCCTTTTTATAATTCAAATAGTCAATCGCTCTCCTGAACGAGGACACTGAAAGCCTCGGAAGGAGGGACTGCCAAACTCCGCGCTAAACCATGATTGAGTGATTCCTATCTTTTAACTAGACTTCACGTTGCACTTTATCTATCCTGGCCTTGTAAAATATTGCCTGAGGATATTCCCGAGGTGATCTGTTATTGAGGTTGCAAACAGAAATATCAACATTGTAGAGTAAAAAGCTACCAGTCAAATATAGCCAGTTGTAGGATTTATTAACAAGGAAAACTGTTGAACCCTTGTTAAAGGAGGGTAATAAGACTGTTGGTAACAGTCATAGTAGGTATGGTAATCCCCACAGTGAGGTTTTAGAGTTGGACAGAAATTTGACTCTGAATATAGGACCAGCAGATGAAAATGTATAGGGAAGGAGCAGGGGAAGGAGCAGTGGATGGAAAACTCCCCAAGGGTGGCATTCTAAGTAAGCGAGAGTCCGGATGTGGCCAGGCCATGGTGACCAGACATCACATGGGGTGGGCAATAAAGGATCCTGCATCCCGAGGGATCAGAGATGAAGGACGGACAAGGCATGGGTTCTTCCCAAGCCAAGTCTGCTAAATTTCGGTTCTATAAAGAAGTGAATAGATGGGGCTGGAGAGATGGTTCAGTGGTTAAGATCACCAACTGTGTCTGAGCAAAGAATCAATCTCATAGGATAAAGGTAGAAACAGCCATTTAATTATCATACATTTGTGTATGATAGACACAAAAATTGGCATAAAAGGGTTTTTTCCATAAAACGAATCAATTGCTCATCAGCAAACAAACAGAAGCTCTGTTGGTTCACTAAATTTCAACTTCTTTCAAACAGATCCGGCCTCAAACCTATATAGCAGGTGGCTTTTTATTGGTACTGCCAGGCCATGGCTGTTCTGTTTCTTGAAGCACTCTGACTTCAAAGTTAAAGAACCCTCTTTCCAGCAGTAGGGATTGAACCCTGATCCTTGGACACGCTACAAAAGGCCTCGACCACTGAGCTACACCTCTAACCCTTAAAATTAATATTTAAAAATATGTAATGTAGCTTAATTTTAAATTTTATAGGAATGGGTAGAAAACTAATGGTGAGTTTGTGTCTCCTCATTTATAAAAGTGTCCTTGCCCAGGTTTAGGTTCCCAACTGGCATGGTTAGGTAATAAAATGAGGCTGGACCCAATACAGTGACTAGATGCTCAATAGTTGTTCAGTCGCACAGAAGCCACTTTAAATATTCAGGTTGTACATATAGTAACATCACATCTATTCCTTAGTAAAAAAAAAAAAAAAAAAAAAAAAAAAAAAAAAAAAAAAAAAAAAAAAAAAAAAAAAAAAAAAAAAAAAAGAGTTAGGAACTAGGGATACAGCCCAGTCAACAAAGTACTGGCCGTGCAAAGCTGAGGACCTGAGTTAGACTCCCCAAAAGCCATATTGTAAAAGTTCCGACATGTGTAAAAACTGCTAACAAGCAGAGACAGGGGGATTCCTTAACAAGTTGCAGGTTGCCAGGCAGTGGTGCTGCACACCTTTAATTCCAGCACTTGGGAGGCAGAGGTGGGTGGATTTCTGAGTTCAAGGCCAGCCTGGTCTACAGAATGAGTTCCAGGACAGCCAGGGCTACACAGAGAAAACCTGTCTTGAAGAACAAAAAAAAAAAAAAAAAAAAAAAAAAAAAAAAAAAAAAAAAAAAAAGTTGTAGGTCAATAAGAAATGGGTAGATAGAGGCTGGAGAGATGGCTTTAACAATCATTCTTGTGAGGACCCAAGATCAGTTCTCAACACCCCATTGGGCATTTCACAACTACCTAGAAGACCAGCTCCATGGGATAAAAATGTCCTCTCCTGACTGCCATGGGCACCTGCTCCATAAATATGAGCGCATACCTCCACACAGATGATTCAAAAATAAAATACACATATGCATAATTTTAAAGTAAAATAAATTTGTATTTTAAGTGAGCCGAGCCTGAGGATCAATACCCACAGTTAATCCTCTAGCTACCTCACGCACGTGCTCAAACAAACACACATGAACCTGCACACACATATGTACTCACACATACGCAAATCCATGCACAGTAAGGAAACAAGAATTAATAAATAGTGAAGTGTTAATAACTGTCCTGGGTTAAGGGAAAGTAATGCAGAGAAATGTGGTGGTTTTCATTATCACTTAGCATTTTTTAATGTCTAAACTGGAAAAGATTGTGGAACAAACTATAAGCCTATAAAACCATGCTACCTGCCACCCAAGAATATGGATGCTTGCAAGGCCTTATCCTAACATGCTTGGAATTTTAAAGTGCCTTTTGACATATACCTTAAAGAAGAAACTTTCCGGTTCTTGTTAGTTTCTGTTAAGATTATAGCAGTGAAAATCAAATTCTCGTATTGGACGACAGCCTTTCCAGTGAGCTGGTGAGCGGTCCCTGTGGGTTGGAGCCGACAGGTGATGACACCATGCCTTGGCTTCTCTATGATCCAAGGAAATAGCTGCTCTTGCTCTGGGGCATGCTGGTGCATGCAGCCCACAAGCACAACTTAGGACCTCTAAGAGTTTATACGAGCATTAATTGCTACGAGAATAACCACAAGTTATGTATAATTCATTAAGGACTCCTTTGGTGGCCAGAGGAGTCCTGTCCAATTGCTGTCATCTTGTTTTTGCAAAGCTCTGAGTTTGTTTTTTAGATTTGGAAATGGCCCCCCAAATTCATCTGGACAGCAATCTTGTTTGTGAAGTGAAGAAACGTAAATCCCAGAGAGATTATGTGTTACCCAAGATCACGGAACTAATTAGCAACAGAACTAGAAACAGGATCTTAATTGCCTGGGTCTCATTATGCTTTGAAATCTTGTATCTCATTATTATACCAAAGCTATCGCTTTGAAATCTTGTATCAATTATAAACATTTTGTAAATTAAAATACAGTTAATTCTAACTAACCAATGAGTTTTTTTTTCACTGGGCATGTGAGAGTAGGTACCTCTAGAAAAAAAAAAGGTGGGGACAAACTCCACTGCACTCCAACTGTGGTACAGCTATAAGTGAAAGTTCCTAGGAGCCTCGGGCTTCTTTTCCTCTCAACACCAAACTTCTAGAGTTTAGTGAATTGGTTAAAAAGAAGAGAGAGTGAATAATTCATGTATAAAGCTCTGAGTCTGTTTGCTTTCTAAAGTAGACCACTCAAAGGAAGTTGGAGCAAATGGAGAGTTTGGAAAACTATCCTTGAGATTTCTTTAAAAATAAGAGTCAAAAAAAAAAACAAAAAACAAGGTTTAAATTAATAGGGTACCTTAAAATATCTATTACCATAAGAATTAGTTCACCTTCTCTAGACAAAGAACCAGTGGAGAGCCCGTGAAGGGAAGGCTTCTGAAATGGAACCGTGTGGGCCGATAGGTCCGTTTTCCAATGTGTCTGAGCAAAGGGGAAAGCACAAATTCCCATGTACTGTGACAAGTTTTTCCTGAAGAATCATTTGTCTGCCCTATGTAAGGACAGATGTTCTATCCATGAATTTATGAAGAATTTATGTTTAATAAAGTAGAGTAAGTTAACTCTGGCATCGCAGGATACATCTACTTTTATTATATTTGAATTTGGAGTGTTGCTTGGAGTGTGACTCTCTCCTTTCTTCTGTGTCTAACCCAGTTAGTCATCCAGGAACAGCTTTCACAGCAGTGTATTTCCTTCACCTTAGGCCATATATAATTTCCTACTGGACAAACTAGACTGTGTAAGGGGGGGGCGGGTATTTAGCAATGCTTAAGTCTCAGTTGGGTTATGAAACTATCTAGTGGTGCTAGTTTTGAGACATTTTAATGTAAAAATTCTCAAAATAAAATATAATAGAGTACAAAGAAGCCCATTGTCCAGGCTCATACAACTAAGTGACATGCGTGCATAGCTTATAAAAAACACAATTTTGTTTCTGGAGCCCGAGCCCAAGGTCAGGATACCAGCATGGTCCGGTTTTGGTCAGGATACCAGCATGGTCCAGTTTTACTGAGAAAGCACCTTTATAGGAGAGGATGCTGAATCCTCACTGTATCCTCACTGGGAGAGAGAGGACTGAAGAGCTCTGGAGTCCCTTTCAGAAGAGCACTAATCCTTTCCAAGGCCTTCTCTCTCAAAGCCTCAGGAGTCCCAGAGGCCCAACCATCATGCCTCCTCATGACAGTCAGAATTTCAGCATGAATTTGAGGAGCACGCAACACTTACTCCATCATAAGAGCAGTGTTCACAAAGTTGCCCTAGTGTTGTGCCATTGTGAACTCCCTGTTGCATCATGTGCTATCAAACTTCCTAATGTCCACCCAAGTCTAGAGAGCGTTCGAGTTGTGGCAAGCCTTTAGATGTGCCCTTGGAACACAGCATTTAACTTCTGACCTAATCCTCAACATAAGAATCGTCTTCAAATGGAATTGATGTAACGATGCACAAACCTTCTTACTTGCATTTTGTTATTTGAGTGTTTGGAGCACATACATGAAAATATGGCTAGAAGTTGAACTGTGTCTTTATTTTTTTTTCTTTTTTCAAAGATTTACTTATTTACTATATGTAAGTACACTGTAGCTGTCTTCAGACACTCCAGAAGAGGGCATCAGATCTAATTATGGATGGTTGTGAGCCACCATGTGGCTGCTGGGATTTGAACTCAGGACCTTTGGAAGAGCAGTTGGTGCTCTTAACTATTGAATCATCTCTCCAGCCCATTCGTATTCTTTTTATAAGAGAATCCCAAATGTCTATCCCATGTGGAGGTAGAGAGCTGAATGATGAGCACCTAATTTGTTAACTCCCTCTAACTCCTCTAAAACTCTAGAACCTGCTGCATTTGACACATTTGACAGACCGTGTTTCCCATCTGCTGTTTTTCCTCTCAAGACTGAAGTTGCATTCTGGGTTTTCATGGTCAGGAAAGATAGTGTGAAAGTGACTTTAGTCTTCAGGGATGCTGCATACACACCCACCAAAGGGCATGCCATCCCTAATGGCCCCCATCTGCTATAATCCTACTATGCTGGCCCTGACTGTGGCCTGACTGGAAGAAGCTTTGTGAGCCATGCTTGCATGAGTACCTTCCTGGCTGCTGGGATTATGCTTACAAGCTCAGCTAAACAGTTAGACTTTCTGTGTCTTACAGGAGATGTCCATTTTTTTCTGTTGTGCACATTTCTATACTTCTCAAATGCTTAAGCTCTCTTCTGAGATGTCACATCTGAGATTTGTTATTTGTGTGTGCGCGCGTTATGCTGCATCTTTAGCATGATTGTCTTAAGGACTTACCATCCCACGGTAGAACAGTCCTGTCCTGGGAACTTTAGACGCTCTCTGAGAAGCATGCCTGATAATGACAATACGGTTCTTTCCCTTATTTGTACACCAGGTTGTTCCATGGTTCTCATCTGAAAATAATTTGGGCATATCATCAGAACAATGGAATGATTTGCAAGGACAGAGTCTCTAACTATCCTGGCAGAGCAGCTGCTGTTGAATCAATTATGACTTAAAACATCTCACACATGGAAAAACAAACAGTTCCTTGGGAAATAAATATGCATTTTTTTATTTGAAAGTGTATTCTTTGTGCTTCCATGGAAGCACATTTTGGGCTCTTGGTTCACGTCCATCACCACACAGTGTCTTGTGACCAGGAACTTGGCCTTTGAATTCCTAGTATGTAACAGATGCCATGATACATGATATTCAATAAAAAAATCTATTGAGTTTAGAACTTAGCCACTTTCAAAAGGAGGCACGGACCCTGTCTGAAAGTGAGGCCATTTTCAAAGCAGTGCTGTTTTAGAATTATGATTGAATTTTTAAGTCATAGAGTTTCAAGGGGGAATTTCATACGTGATCTGTTCAATTTCTCCCATTCTCCATGAGGAAGCGACCCCCACAAACAAACAACTCCTGGGAGAATTAAATGGCCACCCCAGTGACAGGCAGTTAGTTAGTTATGTGCACGTCTGTGCTACTCCAGGCTCATTGTTCTTTTCCACAGCTTGTTTAAGTAACTGTATTTCTATCTACTAACAACTGTGCTTCTGATTTTCAGGGTCCTCGGGGGAAAAGGGGAGCTCCCGGTCCTTCTGGGAAGCCAGGGATTCCCGTAAGTAACAGACCTCTTTTGTCTTCCTTGTTTTTCTAAGCAGAATTGACAACTTTAGCAAACAGAATAGTTTGGGGCCAGTTATGTCATGTTGGATAAATCAGACTGCCTTGAAAAAACTTCAAACCCATGTTGGAACATAGAGGGACCAAACTATGACCACTAACTCTAAACCCAATTTGCTGTCTAAATCCAAGTCCCTGCAAGGGAGGATGCTATTTCTCCAAGTTACGGAGCCCTCCCTGTGGGCTCTTACTTCTCCCTCTTGGTGAACCACTGTAAACAGGGAACTTGGAAACATGACCAAGCAAGTGGTAACAAAGGTCAGAGTCTTCAAGTATAATTAAAAAGGCATGAGCTGGCTTTTAATTGGAGGGCTCGGCTCCTCATTCTCCTGGCAATTAGAGCAGAAAGTCTTAGGGGTAGGTGGGAACAAGTCCTTTGTCCCAGATTAAAGGTAAATTTTACTTTAGCATCTGCATCCTCCTCTAGCTGGGTAGTTATGTGCTGACTGGCTCATTAGAAAGACGCTGTTTCTGATGCCACCCAGCAAGATGTACATACCTGCTTCTTCTTGCCTGTATTGGTGCAAAAGAGGGGGACAAGGTCATTCCTACCAAAGGCCCTACAGATAAAGCCCAATTGCTCAAGAGTAGAAACAAGATTGTCAGGCATATTGTTAGTCATGTTTATCTGACTCAAAAGGAGGAAGAGCATCATATTCTTTGGTCTTAAGGAAAAAAACCATGGTACAAGGATTTGCAGAAAGCACTGATACCTCCAGGTGATACCTTCAGCTGATGCCTCCAGCTAAGGATACCTCCAGCTGATGACAACTCCAGCTGATACCTCCAGCTGATGATAACTCCAGCTGATGATAACTCCAGCTGATACCTCCAGCTGATACCTCCAGCTGAGGATACCTCCAGCTGATGATAACTCCAGCTGATACCTCCAGCTGATGATAACTCCAGCTGATACCTCCAGCTGATACCTCCAGCTGATGATAACTCCAGCTGATATCTCCAGCTGATACCTCCAGCTAAGGATACCTCCAGCTGATGATAACTCCAGCTGATACCTCCAGCTGATACCTCCAGCTGATACCTCCAGCTGATGATAACTCCAGCTGATGATAACTCCAGCTGATATCTCCAGCTGATGCCTCCAGCTAAGGATACCTCCAGCTGATGCCCCCAGCTCACAGCTCCATCTCGCATCTATTCTTGACATCTAGAGAAAGATGGACTGACACAGGGACAAATATCAGGGAATCTCACTGGGACTCGAGAAGTTCCACAATAAATTGCTACTCACTTTTATTTTTGTTTAGGGGATATTTTCTTGGGTACTTGGACTGAAACCAGGGCCTAGTGGATGCTAAGCAAATGTTCTTCTACACAATTATAGCCTTAGGTCTTAGGGCAGAATATAGAAATATATAACTTTTTCGACACCAAGAAATGTCATCTGCTCAATGTGTGTCTGTAATCAAAATTATTTTTAATTATCAAGGGACTTCCAGGCTTTCCTGGGCCAAAAGGCTTACAAGGATACCCTGGAGTGGATGGCATGTCAGGATACCCTGGGAAGCCTGGGCTGCCGGGAAAACAAGGACTTCCGGTGAGTAATGAGCATGTATTGTGCCCCTTCTGCATAGGTGTCTTTTTTAAGAACCATGAGGACTTGGGCTGTCATAGCTAGGGTATTAGTTCAGATTAAGCCAATCATTTTTCTAATAGTTATCTTGGAATTGGACTAATGATTTCCAAGTATGTCAGTAGGTATAGTCTTTTGGGTAATTTATAGTAGCATCTTATATTTCTGTACAAGTAAAAGTTTAAAAAAAAAAGTATAAGGAAGTTCATTGAGTGCCTCCGTAAGCAGGCCATGTTTGTGTTCACCAAATGTCCTCTACCGTCTTCGGAACATTTCGGTCTTGGCGGTACCTCAAGTAGGTTCTGCCCAGAATAATTTTCCCCTTTGCTTTTACAGTCCTACGTATTTTCAAGAACCGTGTGGATATTTCCTGCGTTCGTTTAAGGGTGATACAATGATAGAAAATCATTCTTCTTTTTAATGTGAATTTCTACCTTATTCGATCAGAACGTTTAAAATTGTGTATTTTTTTTGGAGTGACTGTGTGTGTGTGTGAGAGAGAGAGAGAGAGACAGAGAGACAGAAAGAGAGAGATCATGGGTTCAGACACCTAAAGAGTTCAGAAGAGGGCATCAGAACCTCTGGAACTGAAGTTATAGGAGGCTGTTAGTTACCTGTTACGGTTGGTGGGAACTGAACCCCAATGCAGTAAGCACTCTTAACTCCTGAGCCATCTCTGATCCTCCAAACTATATCTTTGTCTTCACCCAACTGTGAGTGAGTACAAAGGTTTCCATCAGTGCCGACCTAATTCAGATATATTTGTCATTTAGGGAAACATTGGCGTAGCTAGCTTCTTCCAACCACCCAGGAAAACTGAGCTTTTGAAGCTCCCACTATTTGGATATGGTTATCCGTTGACTTGCTTCTCTTTTCTTACGTAATAAATCAACCCTAGTTGTTTATTCAAATGTGGTAAGGTGACATACACAAACCCAAGCCCACACCGATGCTCTTCCTTCACTATGGTAAGGTACCTCGTATATTTCTAAACAACAACAACAAAAAAACTGAAATAATCATTTATCCAATCTAAGCATTTCAGAAATAAACTCATACTCAGGTTCTATTTGGAGACATGGATATTTTGAAGGAGCCTTTTAACAAGTTTCTGTTTATTTTGGAGAAAATAGATCAGAACATCAGCTTAGGACCTAGACAGGTGTGACATCTGGGGTGAATATTTAATTGAAACAAATATTTTATAGACTTCTGACAGCAGTATCTCTCTAGTTAAAGACTTTTTTCTTCCTCCTCCTCTTTCCCTGCTCTTCTTCTTCTCCTTCCTTCTCCCTTTTCCTCTCTTCTTCCACCTTTTCCTTCTAACAGGATCTTAACATGTAGCTGGATACTCAACCAGTGTTTGCTTCAGTCTCCCGGGTGCTGGAATATAATGAGGCATTATATTGTACTACAGCCACCACACAAGAGGACTCTCATCTGATTTCCCAGTCTAAAAGATAACTTGTACACTGTGCCCCTCCAGGAGGCTCTGCTTTCCCTCAGAAGGCTCTCGTCTAGGAATTGGCTCTGAATCTGAGACGCGACTAAGACTCTTAGTTCAACATATAAGTCTTAGTCCTCAAGACTTACAAGCTTTCCAGTTGAATGCCAACATATTCTAGTAAGCCATGGTATATTTGGTTGATTCTGTGGGTTCCTATGTTGAATTAAACATGCCAAAGATATGTACAGACTAAACCAGTGGTAAATGCCTTTACCTTTTCTCTGATAGTAAATTACTATCCTGGATTCTATTGCGGAGGATCTCTCCAGAACTCCCATTTCAGAGACGCAATTCCAATGCATTTTGAACACGTCGGTAGAATCTGGACTTCAAATTGCCAGTCTACAGATTACTGGTAGTGCTATCGGGTGCCTGTCTGTCCTTGCTCATATTCTGCTTGCTAGTTAATTTTCTTGTATAAGTAAGAACTACTTATTTGAAAGCTATGACCTAATGCAGCTAAAAATATTTTTTAAGTAAGTTTCTATTGTGCTATTGGATTTTAAGATAGATAACATCTTCTAATAATGTCCCACTTCCTCATATTCCTTAATTTTTCTTCCACACAAGCTCTAAGGTGCCCTTCATGCTGTATTTAGAAGCATCAGAAATAGCGGGAAACTGATCTCATGGAGAGAATGCTGCTAGTGTTTTCCTGCCTGGAGCATCTCCATCTTCCATCCATCCCCCTGTCCTGCATTATCCTTCTGTTCCTCTTTCCTGGTTTCCATAGATACCTTAGTTTTCTTCTGCTGATGCAGAAGTTGCCTGTACTTTGGCTGTTGCTCTCATGGCAGGAATAGTGGACTTAATAATCAAGTGTGTACGCATTGAAGCTGTGCTCTACTTATCATATCACTGTCTATCCCTTTAACACAGATGGTGAAATGCATCTCCAGTATGTATGTTTCTCTAGGACCCTATCCTCTGGCGCTTCTTCGTACTGCCACAAAGTTTGACTACCAGGTGTTAGGCACTTTCTGTTTGTACTCTCTTTCTTCCTCACATTCTTAAGAGGAGTGCACTTAATTAGACCATCCAGTCACCAACATTTTCAGTACCCTTTATAACAAAATCTTCTAAATTTGTAAGACAGCCTTTTGAGCCCTTAAATAATCACAGATTTTAGTTTTCCTTCTTATAAATATAAAACACATTCGGCATTGTACTGGTGATTGAGCTAAATAGTAAGGTTCCAGCAAGAGTAGTAACAAGAAACAAAAGTCATTCAGATTATTATGGGAGATATAAAACTGTCTTTATTTGCATATAACACAATTATCCACAGAGAAAGTCCAAAATCCATTAAAAAATGAAGTTAGCAATGTTTTAGGATGGATGACCTCACACGTAAATGAACATGTGTACTCTTTGTTGTTTAATGACAGGATTCTGAGATGCTCATTCTTTGGGATTCCATCATTATGAAGCATTATAGCCTGTACTTACATAAACCACAGTTGTGCAGCTTGCCACAGCCTGTGATCTGTGGTGTGGCCTTAGCTTCTATTTGTACACCATGCCATGAGACAGTTCTGACTACTGTAGTCTTGATATCTTAACACTACATTAATTATTTATGTAGCTGAAGATAGCTAAACATAGAGAAGTACACTGAAAACATGTGTAAGGGATTTATCTAAAAGTCGCATGGAGGGCGGGAGAGATGGCTCACTCGATAAAGCAGCTGCCTTGCAAGTGTGAGGACCAAGTTCAGATCCCCAGTTCCCATGTGTATGATAATCAAGCATGACAGCCACCTAAAATCTCAGAGGCAGAGAGAGGGATTTCCCAGAAGGAGGTGGCTAGCTAGACTAGCCTTACGGACAATCCCAAGGGTTTAATTGTGAGACTCTGCCTCAATAAATAAAATGGAGAGCAATCTTCAGGTCAACTTTGTGTTCTCAGGCCTATGGGCATGCATGCATACACACACACACACACACACACACACACACACACATGCAAACATGCACACACACGCAACACACACATGCACCCACACACACACACACACACACACATGCAAACATGCACACACATGCAACACACCCATGCACACATGCACCTACACACACACACACACACACACACACACAAATGCACACAAATGCACACACAAACAGGCAAAAGAATACTGCACCAGTCTAAGGCACTTAGCATGAGTAAGGCTGAGCAACCAGGCAGTTGTCCTGGTGAGACAGTGAATTATGGCTAGTGAATGTGGAAACCAAGCCATGACTCTGCTGTTGTAGACTTTAGGCTACAGTAAATGCATTTTATGAGATAGTTGTATTCAATAATAAATTAATTTAGATTGTCATAACATTACAATGTAAATTTTTGGAGGTTTAGAGGAAGAGAACAAAATCACATCAAATAGCTTCATAAAAAAACATTGTCTTCCTTTGTGTCTCCTTCAATATTTTCTACTTTTGTATTTTTCAATCCTTTAATACATTTTTATGCATTCAAGGGGACAATTAATAGATGGGATGTCACAATCTGCTGGCTTTAAGAACTGACACATGCTGGGAGTGGTGGCGCACGCCTTTAATCCCAGCACTTAGGAGGCAGAGGCAGGCGGATTTCTGAGTTCGAGGCCAGCCTGATCTACAGAGTGAATTCCAGGACAGCCAGGGCTACAGAGAAACCCTGTCTCGAAAAACAAAAACAAAAACAAACAAACAAACAAACAAAAGAACTGACACATATGGAAAAGCTGAGATCAGATGGGCCACGTCCTCTGATGGAAATGCTTAAACATCAACCAAGAAAGCCAGCACATTTGATGTGTTCAGCAGGCATGGAGGAGGATTAGTCTAGCTCAGAAGGAAGTCTCTGTCTGTAGGTGAGGATGAGTCTTAGGCTGCAGTCATCTGGGAGGTGGGAAGCTATGGCTTACAGTCTCTACAAGCAGTGTCAATATCCCTCTGAACCTGGCCTGGGACAATTTTACCATTTTCACAGTTCTGGGGCATCGAGGTCCTTGATATGGCCCTGTTCCCGACAACAGAACAGAATCACTTAGAACTTCATTTGCTCCGCACAGGAGGAGCCCACTCTGGAGCCACTAAATTCAGCACACAATAGTCAGTAGCAATAGCTGTGTCAATAATGCCACCCTGTGCTCAGCATCGAGCATGGTCCATGTCTCTGTGTCCACATTTTTTACTTCCTGACTTCCCTTCGATTGTCACACTTTCAAACCTGATTTTCATTGTTTGTCTGTGATTATATGAGCTGCAATTGTCTTTTCCCTCCCCTTAAATTATCCAGTGTCAATTTCTGATATTTACAGGTAATGTTCTAAAACAGAAATCTAATATAATAAAACTATAAGCTCTGTGGTTTAGCATCCTTTATAGACCCTGCATGGTAATCCCAAGATTTGCACATCAGTGGATATTTATGAAGATGGAAATGTTTTCCATAAATACCTCTGCTCTCCACAGAACAATTTATATGACATTGAGTTCATAATGCTTTTTTTTTTTTTAAAAGAATACACTAAATAAACTAACGTCTTCAGTAGCTACCTGGCCATTAGCACAAGTAATGTCCAAGAGAATGATTGTTAAAGCAAAGGTGAAGCTGCTATGGTTTTTTAATGCTATCAGAGGAAATAATATTATTGCTAAAACCAAGGAAGATTCCTGAAGTATTTTCAACCAGGGATAAGGACATCTCTCCCATCGGCCTTCATTTAAATCATGGCACCATGCTGTTCCTTGGCTCCCCTTTAAAGACTGCCGGGTTTATCCACTTAGAAAAATATTTATTCTGGGGTTTATAGCATTACGCAACTGCCTAGTTTTTCTAAACAATGTTCTTTCTTTTCTTTTCTTTTCTTTTTCCCCCCTTTTTTAGTTTTGATGTGGCCACAGAATTACAGAATTCCTGGCATGTTAACTCTGTAGTCTCGGTGTTTTTCAAGGTCATGTGACCATAGCTGAGGGATAGTCTCAGGGAGGCTCAAGTTGCCTTTGTGAATTTCCTTTGCTCAGTGTTCCGAGGCCAGACAGCTTAGCACATCTGTAGCAAATGAGTCTACCACGCTGTTTTCATTGAGTCGGACTTCTGTACAAACATGGTACCTCAATCATTTAGGAAAAAACTTTTCCTTGAAAAAATCATAAATCTATCTGTCACTAATACGAACCCTTACCAGCTTTTTTTAAAAATTTTTATTGCTACTCTAATAAAACTGGCTTTTGGAAAGGAAGGAATGAGATGTAACTAACAACTTATTTTAGGACAAATCAAAGCACTTCCAGGCCTGATTTTTACCATTCATCAGGTGACTCTGAGTTTAATGTGCATTTATCACACTGAGCTTCTTGTTTTAAAAGAACACTGAGAATCCAGCACTGGATAAAAGGGAAAGTGGCCCCTCGGTAGCCCATCCCTGACCACCATGGGAGCCTGATCAGGAGCACCAGCAGCCCAGCCGCCCATCTGGTCATCTGTTACTTACGACACAACTCTACTCAAGAGCTTTGGTTCCAAAGAGGCTGCAATTCTTTCATTAAGCATGCTGTCTTCTTGCTGTGGATGGATCTACTTTCAAAAAGTCCCGTCAACTCTGTGTCATGAAGGGCTTGATTATCCCGTTAGGGATCCATCTCATTAGAACTTTCTCCTTCCTTTCCTATGGCTGCTTCCGTTGGACAGATTCCTGCTCATTAGGATGTCTTCCAGGGCCGCCCTCAGATGGTTTGGCAGCTCATTAGTTTCAAAGTGAAAGATCTATGGAAGGATAGAGGTTTCCTCATTGAATCTCCGGTGAACCCCACCCCATCAGATACAGCTCATACTCCATGGAATGGTGTTCTTTCTGTATCTAGCCTCTGTTTACCTTGCCAGCCTCACAGTGAACCCTGCTCTTCATGCATACTGTTCACTCAAGCATAGTAACATCTAAGTTATCAATGTTTACTGTGAGCCAGACCCCAGCCCAGATCTGGTTATATATTAAGTTATTTAATCTCTATGAGGCCAATATAGCTATTACCTTCAGATTACCAGAAGGAAGAGGTACTCGAAGAGACTAGGAACTTGCCCAAGATCTCACAGTCACCAAGCATGGGAACCAGAATTCAAAACCAGGCAGT
The DNA here is from genome assembly GCF_008632895.1 of Mastomys coucha. Taxonomy (NCBI): domain Eukaryota; kingdom Metazoa; phylum Chordata; class Mammalia; order Rodentia; family Muridae; genus Mastomys; species Mastomys coucha. Next base: position 92,844,433 of record NW_022196898.1, read on the forward strand.
CCAGTGAGAGCACCTAGCTCTCTGTAAGGATGCTCGCTCTACAATCACAATGAGGCTCTACTCTGTTATGCATGCTTACTTGCTTTTCTTACCTTCTCTCCCACATTCTCTGTATTTCTCTCCTCACTTTCCTGATTCTGTGCATGTAACTTGTTCTCTCTGCTTAGAAAGCTCTTTCACCTTTCCCTTTAATTTTATGGTGAATATTTTCGTAACCTTTCAGGACTTCATCCGGACTGTACTTGCTGTGTGCACTCTAAATCATAGCGCGTCTGCTAAGAGCATCAGTGTCCTCAGGATGCTTTGTCCAGCACAGCATGGTTAATTTATGTGACAATTGTTTGTGTTGTTTTCCCTGGAGACTATAAACTCTTGTGTAGCGGGTCTTTCATTCTGATCGTTGAATGCCTAGCACCTTGTACATTGTTAAGCTCAAAGGAAAAGCTGTATAAATCATCGAGAAATGTTCTTTGTGTGGGAACTGTCTTGTGTTTACTACTTATCATCCAAAACACCATCTATTAAATGAATATGTCAATACCTAATTTATATGATTTTTACTATAGTCAAGTGAAATATTTAAAGTAAAGGGCCTAGTACTTGTTCTAGGCTTATTGAGTCAATATTCTCTATACAGTAATAAATATAATTGCTTAATCAAGCATTATTTTAGAACACAAATGTTTGTCCAGTGCCCAGGGCAAGTGAGGAGTTATAGAATATAATAATAAAGTAACAGAAGCTGACCTTGGGGGCTGTACATAAAACAGCAAAAGAGTTTTAATATTTGACCTTTAACAAAAGTCAGAATTTATGGATTGATAATATGGATCGATATAATGGTTGGATACTAGACTATAAATAAATAGATACAACAGATAATTTTAAATCTTGTTTAGTGCAAGGGAAAAAAACAACTATGTGATAAAGCATTATGGGATGGACAGGTTGTGTAGGAACTTGAGTATGGAAGACTCCCTGAAAAGTTATAGTGAACCTGACTGTGGTTAGATGAATCCAGATATGAAAAGATCCTGATGAGTAGGAGGAACCAGAACGAAAATGTCCATAGTGGGAAAAGAGTCGGCCTGTTCACAGGGCTGTTGGGCGGACTGAGATGTGCAGACGTGAGGTTAGTTGCTTTTGATATAGGAAGGTCCATATTAATTTCTTCAGAGCAGTGAGAAAGGAGACACATGTAAGAGCCAGGTATAGATAAGTCCTCTCTGGTCCCTGGTAGTCCTGTGATTGTGTTCTAGGACCTAAGTAGAGGGGGCTCACATGGTTCCCCGTACTATAGTGGCATGGTCACTGCTCAGAATGTTCAGGATTAAGAAATGATCTCTCATTCTAATGAAAATCTGTAAGTGATGCTGGGAGGTGGTCCAGCACAGTGCTGGGTGATGCTGATGCTAGGAGGTGAACCAGCTCAGTGCTAGGTGATGCTGGAAGGTAGACCAGCTCAGTGCTGGGTGGTGCTGGAGGTAGACCAGCTCAGTGCTGGGTGATGCTGGAAGGTGAACCAGCTCAGTGCTGGGTGATGCTGATGCTAGGAGGTGAACCAGCTCAGTGCTGGGTGATGCTGGAGGTAGACCAGCTCAGTGCTGGGTGATGCTGGGAGGTGAACCAGCTCAGTGCTGGGTGATGCTGGAAGGTGAACCAGCTCAGTGCTGGGTGATGCTGATGC
>NW_022196898.1:92846766-92855465 GCF_008632895.1 Mastomys coucha
TGGGTGATGCTGGAAGGTGGGCCAGCTCAGTGCTGGGTGATGCTGGAAGGTGGGCCAGCTCAGTGCTGACATGCATTGCATCTGAGTGAGAGGTTAGTTTCACAGACTTGGAAATAGCCACAGTGGAAAAAGCAAGCTCGGTGATCCTTCCCTACTTAAGACTTGCCTCAGCCTACTCTTGGTCCCTTGGCTTCAATATATTGAGATGTCTAAACTACCTCCCAACTTTAGCAAACAGCTCACTCATAAATGTTACTCTAGCTCCTGGCCATGTTGCTTGTGACTAGAACTGCAGCACAATGTTATAAATGTGGCATAATTTATATATGCTGTAGCCATGCATATTACTACCCATAATTACTTGCCCAAGTATTTTTAAACAGCCACTTTTTTCCTGGGAGGGATATGTTTAGCATCAAATAAAGTGAGAACTTCTGAAGCAGGAGTGATTTTCACTGCTGCAGTTGAGGCATAGTGTTATGTTTATGGCTCTTGAATTTGCTGGCTTTAAAAACGACATACCTATGTTTCCTAAAATAGAAAGAAACTTTTGCACATTATGCTAAATTTTTATGCTACAGGAAATAAATTAATTTATGTTTTCTTCTTTCATCATGAATAGCTATAGGAACATATCCCGATGTCTATAAGAGATGTATAGCAATACAAAGAGCAAAAAAGGGGGGAAACTGTGTTTTCCTAGAAATTTTCAAGAAAACACCAAATAATATGAAATTCGATGTCATTTTTTCCATTTGACTAAAAAAATCAGAATGTGTCATGAAGGCTTATAACTCACTCAATGTCCTCTTAAAGCCTTCATCCTCTCCCCGAGCCTCTTTTTTAATGTGTCTTTCTATTGTTGCCCAAATTTCACAAACTTTATTTAACACTGATTTCTCAAGATAGCTTGTTGAGTCCTCAACAAGTCAGACAGCTCTCAAGGGCTAGAGGGGCCAGGAGAGAGGCATCTCTGCTCTGCTCTATTGTGCGCAAGAGAGTTCCAGAATCTGCTTTTCTTCTCAATGTCTACAGAGAAGCCATCTTTTCATCCCTGGGTCTCCCTATCTGACACTTCCCTGTTCCTTCCTCAATCTACACCAAGTGGGCAAAAACAATAGATATGTGGTGATGCCAGTTTCTGAGGCACGGGAAGTGCCATGACAGAAAGCATCCACAATATGACACACATTCATTTCTTACTCATCAAATCCAGGACCTTTTTCCCTTGAGACTTTGGTTAATCACTCCCTGTTCTGTCAAAATTGGCAACACTCTCCAGGAGGGCTTGAAACTCATTTATGTAGGGAGACAACCTTTGTCTGAGAATAATGGAGCTCCCTGGCCACAAGACATCATGTACTCTTTTTGTTATATTAACCTTTTATTTTTTAATTGGATAGTACCTTTTAATTTTAAAAATGATAATAAATTGACTAGAGAATACTGGGTATAGATGTGGAAAAGATTTTCTAGTTTATACATGAGTGTGCCACTAAATTAACCTTCTAAGGTTCAGGTAAGCTATTCATTGATCTCACCATCTCTTAGCAAAATGAATAATTATTGTGGTTTTATTTGTTTGTAAAATTTCCCTGTATTACTTTACAACCCTTTGCTCAATTGTTTGAAGCAAATAATCCTTTGGAAACCACTAGATGGAATGCCTGGAATTAGCATCTGTTTCTCTTGAAAACAAAATTAATCATCCATCTGTGTATCCCTAATAAAAAATGTTTGTTCTTTACTTGTCTGAAATACTCTTAGAACTTTGTACAGAACACTCTGCTACTGTCCTCCAGTTTCTCTCTAAGAAACCAACGTGGACAGTAAACGACTTGCAGTGTATTCATTAAGCTGGGCTGAGTGTCGGATAACTTTTTTAACAGGAAATTAACTTTCCCTGTAACCTTAATGAGCTTTCTCGTGATGACTTCCACAGTCTAAATCATCTTTTGACCTGAGGGCTGCTCAACAGTGTCTACGTGTCTATTGTCCGTGTCTTGGCAGAAGAGTATGTGCCTTTTCTAGGAAAATAATAGTCTCGAAAATTACCTAGAATTATGATGGAGGTGATGTGATACTGCATGGGGACTGTGGGACCTTGAGCTAGCCTACATCTGGTACAATGTACTCATATGGCTCGTCTTCCTGTGACATCTGGGGAAAGCTTGGGATTATCTCACAAGCTTGCAAGATAATCTACTCTTTATTATATTATTATTATTATTATTATTATTATTATTATTATTATACTAATGATTTGTATTCACACTTTTTTAAGGCAACTTTAACTATAAAGTTACTTTGCTGGTCTAAGAATAATTGCTTTGTGTTTGTTCTCCCTTCCTTACCTACATTTCTTCCAGCTTTTATATATGACCTTTTAAAGATTCTGTAGGTCCTAATAGTGTCTTTAGATCTTCTGGCTGATGAGCTTTCCCCAAATGGGAGAACATGCTGTCCATTAGAATGTTGATGTTTCTTGGTTAGTTGGTTGGTTGTAGAGGATGATTGGATAGTTAGATAGATTGGATGTAGTCTTATTGATAGTGGGATTTTTGTGAGAGCAGATCTCATGTATGACCCATATTGGCTCAAAGTCACTAAGTAGCCCAAGCTAATATGACCTTCCTGCCTCAGCATTCTAACTTCTGGGATGGCAGACACATAGCACTATATCCAGCTTAAACTTCACCTTCAAAATGCCCCTTTCCTGTAAATTCATTATCCCTTCAGATACTCAGTCACTAACACAACACCTAAGTCTTCTTTGGCCAATTTTGAACTGTCCTGAAGTTTCAAGTATCCTTATAAAATGTGCTTTCATTTGCAGGGGTGAACTCTGAAAGAGTTCTCATGATTCATATAGAAAATCATCCCAGAAGTGTAGCCTCACAGAACACATTAAATCAGTGAGAAACAGAGAGAGAAGCAATGGAAGATAAAAAGGACAACCTAATATATCTTGGATAAAGTGAAATGCTTATAATATGGAAGAACTATAACATCTACATCCAAACTCTACAATGTGGAGATTCCCACACACACAGAGAGAGAGAGAGAGAGAGAGAGAGAGAGAGAGAGGATAGATAAGATAGATTAGATAGATGATAGATAAGATTAATAGATGATAGATTAGATAGATAGATAGATAGATAGATAGATAGATAGATAGATAGATAGATAGATAGATAAAATAGCTATCACTATCTATCTCCTCACTTTATACTTCTTTCTTTCTTTTTCCCACCCCCTTCTCTACCATTCCTCTCTCCTCTTTTTCTCCCACTATAAAGGTTTCTCACTCATAATGATTCCTCAAATATTGAGCTCCACTAATATAAAGAAATGATGGGAAATAAAATAGTGAGTGTAGCTAAAGACAAAAAGGTTTCAAAGTTCAGCCATAGCACTTTTCATGACTATGAATTATGTCCCATAGCCATTTGTCATTAAGCATTTGGCATAGTTTATTAATACTTAAGTGAGTCTTTTTTAGTTATGAAAAGTCTACTTATTAGGAGTGCCTTTGAGAAGATAGATAGGTACTGGAGAGATGGCTCAGCAGTTAGGAATGCTTGTGGTCGTAGCTGCTCTTGCAATGGACCAGAATTGATGTTCTACCCCCTACATCCAGCAACTCATAACACCCTACAACTTCAGCTCCAGGGCTTTGAGCACCCTTGTCTGACTTCTTTGGGTACATACACACATTTGTGTGCATGTATAAAGACAGACAGACACATATACACACAAATTTTAAACTCTGGGTAATGGACAAAGATTATATTTATGTGCATATTCCCTAGAGGTATCTTCCTTACAATAGTTGATATTTTGAAAATTCTTTTTGGATGCATGAAAGAACCATTGAATGACATGAACTAGTATCCCAGGAACACACTCAAATAGTAGCAAGCCCTTTCTAAAGGAGAATTTAGCAGATTTAGTAAGACCCAGTAGAAAATAAGGGAACTGAGAGTTTTGCTTCGGAATTTGTATGGCAAAACGACATGTCACACAATTCTACTCATTAATAATGTTAACTCATAGTAACTGAGTACCATTTTTGTAGTAATATGTACTTGTAAGAGAGATGGAGAAATCACAGTCCTCTTTGAACAGGCAACGTTTAGCTCACTACAGTTCCCTATTGACTTTTTTTGTATTTTTTTTCACCTTTTTGCTCATCTGTTAAAACTGCCATGTGCTGGGATTCTGCATATTTCACATATTCCATCTTTGTAAGTTCTTTACACAGAGACAGGAACTTCCAAGTCCACGATTTATGAGCATATGATCTTAATTGAACATATTCAGTGCATGGAAGGAATTTGTAGAATTCCATTAGGATTTTTCCCTTGATATTTGCCTTGTAACATACCATTACATTGTAGCCTAATCATTTCAAATTGAAGGTTATGTGGAAACTCCTCGACTGTACAAATAGACTGAGAAAAACAGAATCTCCTCTAATCGTGTCTAAAATATGCACCTGAAACTGAGATCAGGAAATCTGACAGAGACCTCACTTTTGTCTTAGTTTTTGACAGTACAGGGAAGTATAAGCCTCCTAGTTTTGCATGTGATTTGGTTTTGAAGTAACTACAGTGTGTGTTACATATAAAATCACTGTTCTCTTTTGTTATTTTGAATTTCATTAACTAATAAGCACTGTAAAGTCTATAGCAAAATCTAATTGTTTATGGTTTTATCTTGTTTTGTTTTAGTTTTTGAGATGGGGGTCTTTAGGTATCCTAATGCTAACTGCAAACTCACTTTGTCATCATGGATTACGTTAAACTCCCCAGCACCTTCCGCCTCCTGAGTACTAGATCAAAGGTGCAGACCACAGCACCTGGTTTAGGGCCCCATGTGTGCCTGGCAAGCCATTTACTCACTGAGCTTCACCCCAAGTAATTCCTGTCTTTAGGTGACTTTCTGTCCTTTGGGAAGATTTCGGATATATATACAACTTAGTACCCTCTTACATTGAGGGATGTTTCTCTCGTTTAGAAGAGTTTTCGTCTTGTCTCAAAATACTTCAACTATGCTATACTTAATCCCAAGCCACTGAATATTGTGTAATTGGACACGTCAAGATATCCCACCCCTCATTTTTTGATTAAAAACTTTATAGATCCAAAGACTAAATCCACAAAAGCCAATGGAATTCACTGTTGATACACAGGTTGGATAATCTATGTATTATATTCAAATATTTTCCTCAAGTTCCCTGATGACAAATAATGCAATGAATATTTATAGCTTTAAACGTGAGAATTTTCCCAAGCTTTGACATTTGTACGGCGGCAGCTCTTTGTCTGTTTGTCTGTTGTGGCTGTCAGTTTTGTCAGCTCGCAGAAGGGTCCACTTCAGGCTGTTAATCTGGGTCGTCCTAATTCCCTGACATCAGTCTTCCTTGCAGCCACCCCAAGCCTATGGTTAACTCCTCCTTCATTCAAACTCAGAGTTTGACTCCTCCAATGAACAACTTGTCAATACTACAAACTTCAGTTGGTTTACCAAGGGCAAGAAAACCACTTTAAAACCATTTCCTAGATCCTCAAACCAATTATTCTACTAAAACATCAACATTTCAAACAATATTCTGACCAAAAGGCTAAACAATCTTAAACAAGTTTTTTGCTACATGATGTAATTCAGTCACCACAAACAAGGTTAATTCTTTACTGAGCTGACAATTGAAAGTTCTATTTTATTTCAGCCTTCTTAAAAGATGTGTGTGTGTGTGTGTGTGTGTGTGTGTGTGTGTGTGTGTGTGTGTGTGCGGTGTGTGCGTGCATACATGCTTCTATGATAAAACACTCCTTTTTTAAATTTTTCTAATTTCCTATCTGTTGTATTCTTGTAAAGTTGAAATTTGTCCTTGGTCTGCTGTTTCTGGAGTGTATGTAGTTTTAGTGATAGATGTGGTTTCAGTACATAATAAATACAAGAGTTTGTCATTTAATTTTCTTAAAAAAATTCACATTCTATTACATCTATATATCATGACATTCAATGTTCACCTTTCTTATTTGACATGGTATATATGTTCCAATAATAAATACAAGAAATAAACAGTTACGGGAAGACCATGTATTTCCCATTTGAAACTCTGCCTCACTCCAATCTGCTTTGAGCAAGCAGAAGTGCCAGCACATCTCTACCATGGCTCCTCAGCTCTGCTGCTGCACAAGTGAAGCCAGAACCAACCCATTAAGGAATGAGTGTGGCGGTGTCCCAATAAAACTTTATTCATATTTACTAAAATTTTAATCTCATATACTCTCCAATTTTAAATTATTATTATTATTTTGATTTTCCCATCATTAAATGTAAAATTCTATGGCCATGTTATAATTTATATAACAGCTAAATGCTTGCATTTGGCTTGGTAGACATAGAAGGCCAACCTTGATTCAGGATTTGGTTTTATGTGTTTAATATTTGCTTGCTTATCTTTATTTTCAAACTATTTTTACTGGATTTTCCACAATTGTGTAATTGAGGAACAGAGAATTCTTTGTGATGAGACAGACATTCTTCTGTAAGAGCTGCTGTGCACAGCAAAGTACACACCCTTAAATTAGAATAGAGCAAAGCATACAGAGCAGCCTGCTTATGGAAATCAAGAGGAACTTGGTATTGCTTTATAGTCTCTGTTTTAAAAACCTAAGATCTTATTAACTTCGATTAGATAGTTCATGTGAGTAATGAGTCTTCCTTTATTGTTTCACTCCTGAGGGAAGCATGACTCTCAAACCCGGGCATTACGTCACCTGCAGCCTCTAGAAACACACTCCTTTCTATAGCCATCGAGCCTCTACACTGACTTTCTCCAAATGTGCTATTCATTTCTTGTCTGTTATTTAGGGCTTCCCGGGCAGCCCAGGGAGAGCAGGACTGGCTGGATCCCCAGGTCCTCAAGGAGGAAAGGGCACATCAGGCCCTCCAGGAAGTCCTGGTGTTCCAGGCACAAAGGTACTTTGCTCCTGTGTGTCAGGACCCTGTGTAGACTGACTAGGTCACAGCTGAATATGTCTTAATCCTTCTGATAGTAAAACCATACTGGAAAAAAGGAACATATATGTGCTACATGTATCTGTTTCCTGGCTAGCTACCGGTCACGTGACTGGTGGGACTTCCAAACTATCCAGTGTTTCACTCGCAGCTACCAGGCACAGCTCACTCACCAAGAGCTAGAACCATTTCTAAAATGTTCCTTTCTCATTTGTTTTGGGCTCTCCTTGTCTGTCATCTGCCTTCTACAATTTGAGAAATGGAGTTTATTGCCACATGCAATACACTCTCAAGTACACATCTTCTTCCTCCCATAATCCTGACACTAGAGCCATCCTTCACTGGGGTTGGTAGGACTGCAATGATGACCTCCGTTAGATCGGGTCCATCCCTCAGACCTGCTTACTTTCCAGTTCTGTGAAGCTGAGTCATCTCTGGAAGACAGGGAGACATCAGAATGATCACTTATGTACAAAGCATGTTCTGTGTCTCATAAGGCTTTCTACACGACACACCGTCCCTGTTTTCTCTGAGCCTTCCCATATGCATATCATAGGCTCCCCGCCTTTCTCTTCTTTCCACAAGCAGACTACCCCAACCCTTGGAATTTTCTTTACTTATGGCTGTAATTTTTGCTTATTATAATAAGATTTTACGTGTGAAAAATAAAAGATGAATATATTTGACATCTTCAATGCCTTGTGCTATTCTGAAAAACTATATTTTTTTTCAGAATTTTTCAGTTTTTCAGAATAGCACAAGTCATTGGGGATTTCAAATATATCATTTATGTTATGTACAAAATGTATAGATTTCCTTAATATATTTATAGATTTTAAGGTTCCAACCACCTTTCTTTGTCTTGTCTGTAGGGTGAACAAGGGCTGCCTGGTCAACCTGGAATCCCAGGTCAAAGAGGTCAGCGAGGAACACAAGGCGACCAAGGACTACGTGGAGAGCCTGGTCTGAAAGGGCAGCCTGTATGTGTCGGCTCTGAAGTCACCACACACTTACTCTACAAACCAGGCTGCCACTGTCCAGTAACGATTGTCTGTCTGTTTGCCTTGCAGGGGGAGCATGGTGATCAAGGTTTGACAGGTTTCCAGGGATTCCCAGGCCCCAGAGTACGTTTCTATATGTTCTGGTAGTCTTACATGACTACCAGAGATGTTTAAATAATCAATATTCTGTGACTTGAGCCTTTCTTTAATCTTTAAAATTCTTATTGGTATACCCGTGTATTTGAGCTTTAAAAATGTTAATTTCAAAGCCTGTCTAACTGCTGAACTTAGTGAGGTGGGAGATTTAGCGCTCAAGGCAAGCCTGGGATATATGAGACTTTGTCTGAAAAAAAAAATAAAATAAAGGTGGAGAGCCAGCTCACTGAGTAAAGCACTTGCCATACCAGCATGAAGACTTGGGTGCTGGTCTCCAGACTCCACATCAAAGCCTGTCACAGAACCTCAGGCTGCTTTCATCCCAGCATCTACTGTGGGAAGATGGGAGTCAGTGATGGGAGACTCACCTATGGGCCAGCAAGGCCACCATATGCAGCAAGAAAGACCCTGTGACAAACACACTGGAGCAAGGTGCTTGTCTGCTAACTCTCCATACATGCATCCACTCGTGTGGGCACGCACGCACACATACACACACACACACACACACAC
>NW_022196898.1:92855550-92856585 GCF_008632895.1 Mastomys coucha
CACACACACACACACACACACACACTGATAAAACATTTCCACAATCTTATATCCCATCAATTTTCTTATATGATTGTCTTTTGCTCTCATTTTAAGAGCTATCCTTCATCATTCTTTCTAGATTATCATAAGACTCTTCATTTGTAAAATATTTGTAGAAGACTGAAGCAGGCTTTCTGTTTTTCATTGTGTCCTTAGGGTCCAGAGGGGGATGCTGGCATTGTTGGAATTGTAGGCCCTAAAGGTCCCGTTGGGCAGAGAGTAAGTATAGAGTCATTCTGTCACCCAAGACGTCTGCTTGCTTGCTTCCTGTGGGACTCTGAACTCATATACTTCATATACTTCGTGCTATAAGGATAACTTAATAAAGTAAATTTAAGATGAAAATCTCTCACAGCATGTGCAAGCTCCATCCTTGTCCAGCTCATAAATTAGTGTGAGCAAGATACCATCGTAGGCCACCCACACTTCTCAGTTCTTACTTAAGAAGAAAAGAATCATCGAGTAGCTGCGGAGAATAGACAGTGTATCTGTTATTCCCACCCCAGCCTCCCAAACAAAGCAGTCTTGTGTCATGCACATTACAGAGGCCAACAGCACCCACCTGGGGGAAGCTTGCCTCTGCCCAGAGCTCTTAAGAGCACATTTGACAGCTCTTTCCCCAAAGCTGCGTTTTCTCTGCTCAGGATCAGATATGCTAAGAGAGTAGTAGGAATGGCAGGAAGACTTCCAGAAATCAAAGGCTAGCAAACTTTATTCAGCGCTCATTCTGCCCGGACCTGCAGAATACAGAGTAAAGGAGCCAGACCCAGTCCTGGTCGGCATTAGTTTTGCTTTGTTATGGTTTTTATTAATCAGGTCATAGGGAGGGATGGTCTATATCATGGGAATGAAACAAAACAAAGGTTTTTAAACTTCAGATAGTGATGTGGCTGTGGTAGTAGCCACTTCATGGTTTGTAGCAGCTGCTAGGGCTTGGGGAGAGAGGAGAGAGAAAGAGAGAGAGAGAGAGACAGAGAGAGAGAGAGAGAGAGA
>NW_022196898.1:92856595-92863821 GCF_008632895.1 Mastomys coucha
AGAGAGAGAGAGAGAGAGAGAGTTCAAACACAGCAGGAAAGATTCCTGCAGAGCTTTAGGACCCCAAACCACTGTCTCGGTCAAAGTAGTGAATGAAGTCAGGCTCTTAAAATTCTATAGGCCCCCCTAGTTCCATCAATAACTTGATTTCAATGAAACAAAGAACAGCATTGTATGAGATGTTTGCATGGATTCCTGCACACGTAGTCAGGTGTGTAAGCTTGTTGGTTGTTTTCTCCATTTCTAAGGAGGCAAGGAAAGTGGGTGCCGTCCCATAAAGTGTCGTTCCTGACCATCCACAACTGTAGTGTGCGAATGGGCTATTGTAAAGTAAATGTTGCTCTCATGACTTCATCAGTGTCTGGCTGCTGTCAATAAGTGGGGTTCCATGAAGGGCTGAGGCTCTATGAGCCAGGACTAGAGCCCATATCACTTCATGGGTCAGCCCCTTTTGTTACCTGATTAACAGTACAGGGCATGCAATTCATGTAAAGAGCTCACGAGGCTTAGCGTAAGAGAAGGCTTGAGAGGCAAGTAAAGATCCTGATGGGCTGGGATTGGGGAGAGATGGTCTGGGAGGGCTACCACTGTCCAGTCTGTGCCTCTTACGTCATTTAATCCTAATTAAAATCTTCCGAGAGGTGCTATCACCCTGCTTTGCAGCTCAGAAAACTAAGTCTCTGGAAAATATTTCCAAGACCATGGTAAGATAGTACACCAACTGAGAAAGAATTTGCCTCCCTATCTGATTGGCCACACCATGAACTACAGGGCTGCTCACTAACACTACAGAATCAGAATGCACAGTCGGTAGTAAGTGGCCTCAAGTCTGCTTCCTACTCCTGAAATCAAGAAGTGCTTGATGACTAAGGAAGAGTAATTAAGTTAGGAAACTGGGACTTCATTGTGCCCCATTCCAAAAACATGCCTTATGTAGATAACCTCTACCTACCACATAGTTAACTAATACCTACTATTAAAACCATAGTTTGACATTTGTGAACACTTAGACAAATGTCATTAATGTTTTCAGTGTATTTTCTCCAAGTGGTAGTCTTTACCTTTCAAGTAACATTATTTGGGAGACTTATGTCATAATTAGACTAAAGTTTCCTCAACATCTATTGAGTTTGGAGGCTACACTGCATTAAATTAAAATACCAACTTTCTCAGTTCAGTTATAGATCTTTGAAATTTGAGTACCATGTTTACAAATCATCCCTTAAAGTTTGTTATGTTTAAAAAGGGATCTCAACTCATTTAGTCTGTCAGGTAATTTTTAGTTTGTAAGTCTACTACTATCAGAGCTACCAGAGTAGGCAATTTTTTGCTTTATCTCCACACATAGGAAAAGAAAAAACCTGTTAGATATTTATAGTTGCATATTCCATGCTAACTCTCAATCAGAAAGAGAAATTTTCTGTCAACTGAAGTGGAAGTAGAATTTGGTAGGAAAAAAAACCTCAAGGAGTATTATATTCATTCGAAAATGACAGTCTATGTTTGTACATACTTAGAAAGGAACTTACTAGCTACCCAACTCATTCAGGGACATCCTCATACTCAACGGATCAGATGCTAAGCACCTTTCATGTCCGGTTCTGCAGTGTCTCACAGAGGAACCTGTAGCTTGGTTGGTCACAGGAGATGCCCTCTGGTTCTGCCCTGAACTCTCTTTCTGCAGTGTGTCATGGAAACCAGGACCCCACCCCTTCACCATTTATACAAAAACTCATTCAAAAATCTGTTCATTGTTCTAAAACCCCTATGGAAAGCAACATCAAATATAACCTTGGACTTCTCATCCTATGAAAGTTTCCATTTTGAATTGTATTAGTTAGAAATAACTTATAGCTCCTTCATTGGAAACTACAGCAATATTACAATTGTATCATGTAGTATCAAAATTACTGTAATGTCCACTAATAATATGCTATGCTATATGCTAATAATATAAAACCATAACTCCAATGGACTTTTTTTTAGACTGAGACTGGCTGTTTTCTTTATTCCCAACAGGGAAACACTGGCCCTCTTGTCAGAGAAGGAATAATAATATACTAAACAAAAGCTATTTTGAGATAGCAATTTTATCACTGCACATGTTTTCTGGTTATTTCCTTTAATTTGTATGGAGAACAAGACTGACTGCTATAACCTTGGGCCTTTCTATGCCCATCCCAGTTCCGGAACAATGACACAGAGCTTATATTTATTTACAATGCTTTCAGCCTTAGCTTAGGTTGCTCCCCAGCTAGCTCCTAACTTCTATTAACCTGTTTATACTAGTCTATGTCTTCCATATGACTGGTTGCCTCTCACCAGTTCCACATGTCAGATTTCCTCGGAATCTAGATGGTCAGTCTCCTGTGCCTGACTCCGTCCTAGAGTTCCCTGCTCTGTCCAGAGTTCCAGAAGCTCTGTCTTTTGCTATAGGCCATAGGCTTTTTATTTTAACCAATCAAAGGGTGCCTTAGGTAGGCGAGGAAGGGCACAGACACGTGTTCACACAGTATACAGAAACATCACTCCAGCAGACTTTTTGTTTTAGACCAAGACTGACTGCTTTCTTTACCCCCCAACAGGGAAACACCGGCCCTCTTGGCAGAGAAGGGATAATAGGCCCAACAGGTGGAACTGTAAGTTTATTACAACATAGCTTGTATTCTGTTATTGTTGATCCTTTTTCTAATTCTAGAATACTCCATAATGAATTGGTTTGGTCTTTGGGAAGTAAAGGTTGAAAGGCAAATCCATATGTCCTTCTAGGAGATCACTCTTCAGGGTGATGGAATAACACGTTTGAATGGTGGAGGCACTCAAGCTTGAGAAAAGAAAAATAAACTGAGCCAGGCAGGAAGCTTGTTAAACACAGAAGCAGTCACTAAAGGAAGCATGGGTCAAGTTCTGAAAGATGGAACACAGAGAGTGACTGACAAGATCTGAGTCTTTTTTTTTTAATATTTATATATTTAAGTACACTGTAACTGTCTTCAGACACCCCAGAAGAGGGCATCAGATCTCATTACAGATGGTTGTGAACAGATGTGGTTGCTGGGATTTGAACTCTGGACCTTTGGAAGAGTAGTCAATGCTCTTAACCACTGAGCCATCTCTCCAGCCCAGATCTGAGTCTTTACATCAGTGGTTCTCAACCTTCCTAATGCTGTGACCCATTAGTACAGTTTCTCACGTTGTGGTGTTCAGTGCCTGAAGAGCTAGCGACCCACAGCTTGAGAATCACTGGCTAAAAGTACCCACTATGAAGAGTAAGATGTTGGTAAACTGAGAAAAAAAAAACAGGATAGTGGGAGGTTAGACATGACAGAAAGGAGTCTCAGTGCAGGCTACACTGTCAGAAGAATATGAAAATGTACAAGGCTAACTTCTTTCAGAGGCCTTTTTTCACTGCTGTGGCTTTTGTTTTGCTTAATTTTCTGTGACATTTTCTCAAATTGGTACAACATATGGTTGGAGTGAGCATCATTTCTGTTCAGTAGATGACATTCGTAGAGGTTCATCTGGTTTGTCAAGGTAAGAGACCCAGTGAATTACACAGCTGCCTCTTCCTGTCCCAGCCATGTCTGAAGTGGGCATAGCGTCAGTATAGTGCCAGTGCCAGTGGTGAAACAAAACCAAGAAATAAGTCAATGGCTGAAACATAGCCCCAGTCCCACGACCTATTACAGAAATAAGACAATGGCTGAAACATAGTCCCAGTCCTGGGACCCATTACAGAAATAAGACAATGGCTGAAACATAGCCCCAGTCCTGGGACCCATTACAGCCCAGATAAGTTCCACACAGAGGAACACAATAGGGTCGAACCTGGGAAAACAAAGACTCATTTCCTTCCGGGAAGCCATATTGTAAATCATTTGAAAGTGTTGTATGTAGACATATTTAAAATTGAAAATAGAATGTTTCAAGTGTTAAGGAGAGCTTTTCTCTTTCATAAATTTAGAGAATTTGCCATGAAAGTTACTGGAGTTTATTCAAAAGAAATAAAATGTGTAACTCATTCTCTTGGCTTCCAACATTGGCTATTCAGAGCAACATAAAACTGTAGGTGGGAGAGTTCTCATAGTTCAGTGGGTGGTTCTGTAGCACACGCCGTTCTGATTAAGGAATGATTGTCCTCCTCTGTCAAAAATGTGAAGTATTATCGGTCAAGGAAAATGTGATAAAGAAATGTCTCAATGAAAATATCTCACTGTGTTTTGTTTATACCATAGCTGTTAAAGGTCATTATGCTATTCAAAGTGCATATCAAATTTCTTTTCAAATTTTTTCCATATTCTGGTTTTTTCCATTCTAAGAAGAATCCATTATAAGAAATAATCATCTGAAAATTACACACACACACACAAACGGAAAATTGAAAGGGAAAATCAGTAGGGGTGGAAGCAATGATGGAGAACAATAATGAGGGTGCAAAGTTATTGTCATGGAATGCAGGGTGGTAAAAAGAAAGAAGTTGATCAATGTAACAGAGGACGGTGCAGAATTAGATATGTGAGTGTATTGTAATTTAATCATTACAAAAACAACTGCTAGTAGTGGGAATCCTGACCCAAACTGACCTATACTAAGTACAGGAATAAGGACAAAAGATTTCTCATTTGGTGAGTTTCTTAATTTAGTTGCTTACGCGTGCTCAGAGTCACTCTTCAGGTTGGATATTTCTGATGTGCAGTGGACTAGCATTTGGCCACATGGCCACTCCTATACTGGTCGCAGAGAAGGGAGATGGAATTAATTGGAATCTCATTGGTGTTGAAATATATTAGACTTTTCACCATTTTTAAAGTCCCAGGTAAAGTTGATGTAAAAACAGAACAGAAAAAAAAAAAAACATTTTAAAAAAATGATGCAGAAAGCTCAGCTGTAGCTTACAGGTTGGAACTGTAGATGTCTAGAAATCTGAAAACTATTTTTTAGTCACTTATTTTAAGCTTGAATTTTTAAATATGGGAATTTTGAATATGGGAAAATTATTCACAGTGCAGATTAAGAGCTCACCATGCAAACCTGGCAGCCTGAGCTCAGACTCCACAGGGGAGGGAGAGCTCCCTGTGAGAGCTGTCCTCAAACTCCCACACATGCCCCACCTCAGCACATGCAGAAATAAAGTTAAAGGGGAGCAGAGAAAGAATGAAAGAGAGCACAGAAACTGCTCAAGAAACACAGATTTCAAAGGCAAAGAGAAACGTATCGTAACTCAGAAATGGAAAGAATGTCCTTTCCAAATGCACCTATGAATGAATGTCAGACAGCTGTCCTAATGTCACTGTTGCTTTCCTTTCCCTGTGGGGTGGCTTGGAATGCTGAGCACACAGCACAATCCATCAGTATAGGTTGCTTGTTTGGTTTGGCTTTGTGGTAATTTCTGCTTACTCAGAAAATCTAGACTGTATATGAATTAACAAATCTTACTAGGTAATAAAACAAAAGTATAAAATGACACATTCCTGAGCACAACTGTCGCTGCTTCAAACAGACAGTGGCCCTAACACTGAATCTTTCTTCCCTCTCTTCTAGGGACCCAGAGGTGAAAAAGGCTTTAGAGGTGAAACTGTAAGTTTAACTAAATGACAAAATTTGTGGTTACGTCATCCTTTATGTCTCTGTGATAATCCCCAGAGAATCAAAGATCATGTTAGATTTGTCTGTCACACCTGATACTTGTGGAGTAAAAGAAATAAATAAATAAATTACAGTTGTCAAGAAAAAGAAATAACCTGCATGGTTATGTATCGATCTGATGAGCCCTAAATGTACTTAAGGACCTGTCAATCATAGTCTCCCAAGATCACCATGTACACGAAGAGAATGCGCCTTCTCTAGGGCCCAAGCAAATCGCCTTACTAGGTCACATTAGACACACACGCTATACCCAGCCAACACTAATGACACCGCCAGGTAGACTCAAAGTACTAGCTTGTTTATGTCGCCCAGGCTAGCTTCAAAGTTTTACTCCCCATCTCCTCTCCTCCTCCTGAGGGCAAGGATAACAGGCATTCATTTTGAATAAACTTTTTGTTGTATATTTGTTTAGTATACATAGTGGTAGTGTGAGCTGGGTATAGAGGTAGTAAAAAGGCCACCAGAGTGAAACAAATGGGCACACCCACCATTACTTCCCCAAGGTACCATCATTCGGTTGGGTTTTGCCACAGAATGATTCATGTTGACCAGATTGCAGCGTCCCCCATGAAGAGACAGTAGGCATGGAGTGCATTAATTACGCTAATTAGCTGAAAGGGGGAACACATGATGTTAGACTTTTTCCCAACAGGCAACATAGCGGGAGCCCAGATCACAGGCACATAGAGAGTCTTATCTCTCAGGCTGAATAGAAATGGGAAAATGAAAAACAGAGGTTGGTGTTAGCTCACTTCCTATAGCTCTCTGGCTCTGCGTGTCTGGCTTATCCTTAGCACAGTGGCTGGATCATAAGCTTCCGTGAGGTCAAGAAACCTCAAGAGCCCATGGCGATGTCATAATACAGGAATGTTATAGGCATTGCGTGTGAAAACAAATGACTTGCTCTGACAGATTGAAAACTCAATAAGTTAGGACTGAAATTTTAGATTTCTGATAAAAATATGGCATCTAGAATAAAGAAGTTAGGGACCAGGCAGGCCATTCCCTTCTAAATGAAACATAGACAGAGCTGAAGCCATGTAGAGAAGGGATCTCCCACATTGCTGAGGGGTCCAAGAGCCAGGCCTGGAAGGCCCTGTAAAGCCAGGTGAGCAATAGATAGCTATGAGGTTCAGACACTGCAGTCTCCTGCCTTTTCTCCCGTTCTTTCTGCAGCCTCCTCACTTAAAGTTCTTGTTGCTTGTGCTTCTATAGCATGCTTTTAAGCCCCTCTGCTTCTGTTCATCTGGACATGTTTATTTAAAAGCCATCTGCATAGGCTGGACTTGCTGGAGTATTGGGCATATCCTGTCCCCACCTCTGGAAACAACATAAATACCCAGGGCTGAGTACAATGCCCGTCACCTGTAGCTTAGTTCTTTTCTTCGGAGACATCACTAAGCCTTTTCCTCAATAAGCCTATTATATTAGTTTTCTTTCATAGTTTGTGACTAAAATATGTGACATAAACAACTTAGAAAGGAAAGATTTGATTTAGCCATGGCTTCAAAGAGCTAAGTCGACAATTGCTTACATACACACACACACATACACACACACACACACACACACACACACAC
>NW_022196898.1:92863831-92887308 GCF_008632895.1 Mastomys coucha
CACACACACACATGTACACATGTAGACACGTACACATATTTAAAAAGGAAGAAAGAATTTAAAATATATAGATGCATATTTTATTCCTAGATTATATAATTCATTCAAATGAAAAATAAAGCCGGGTAGTGGTGGTGCACACCTTTAATCCCAGCACTTGGGAGGCAGAGACAGGCGGATTTCTGAGTTCGAGGCCAGCCTGTTCTACAGTGAGTTCCAGGACAGCCAGGGATATACAGAGAAACACTGTCTTGGAAAAACAAACAAACAAAAAACAAAAAAAGAAAAAGAAGCTAACTTTTTTTGATTCAATTAGAAATTCCCCTACACTTACACAAACTTCAAAATTGAAACTTTTAACTTGTGCTCATGGGTATAACATGTTTCTCCAGTTATAAAGATGAAGGATAATTTCTTTTCTTTTAAAACGGCTTAAAAATCACAATTCTTTCTTTCTTTCTATCTGTCTATCATCTATCAGTGTCTTTGTTTCTCGTGTGTGTGTGTGTGTGTGTGTGTGTGTGTGTGTGTGTGTTCAAACCTGTGTGTTCAAACCTAGAGCTCTAATCATGCTAGGCAAGTACTATGTCAGTGAGCTACAGTCTGAAAAACTGAACTCTCCGATAGACCATGGAAACCATGCTTACAGAGCCTCTTATTTTTCACATGAGATCTCTGTGACCTGAATCTGTAGGTGTGCACCCAAGAACGTGTCGATTACAAAGATCAGGGCCTAATCTCTCCATTCACAAACAGTGTCTTCTCACAGGTCACAGAGCCTCTCAGACAAGTGAAGGGTAGGAGGCTTCTGGGTAAGGGAGCTACGGAGAAAGCAAGCAGCCACAAGGCAGCCTGCGAAGGCTTTAAACCTTCGAATCCACCGATCCCATCCTAGCACCTCTGAGGTTTAATAAATCTTACTTTTAATACTGTGAAAACTTATAATTAGCTCCTCCAAACCAGTGATTCTCAGGAGAAGTCATCTGCCCCTTATTCCCAAAGAAATATTTGACAAAGCCTAGAAGCACTCTCCAGTTGTCACAACTAGACAAGAGAAACATGCTAGTGACAGTTGGAAGATAGAGAATAGGCGTCCTGTAATAGAAGTCGCCAAGTTTAAATGGGAAAACTGCTCTAAAACTGAACCAGCTTAAGAGGGGCTCTGCCAGCGCCTGACCAACACAGATGCAGATGCTTGCTGACAACCATCAGAGTGAGCACAGGGATCCCAGTGGAGGAGTCAGGGGGAGGACTGAAGGAGCTGAAGGGGGGTTTGCAACCCCGTAGGAAGAACAATATCAACCAGCCTGAACACTCAGAGCTCCCAGGGTCTAAACCACCAACCAAAGAGAGAGACTCATGGCTCCAGCTGTATATGTAGCACAGGATGGCCTTATCTGACATCACTGGGAGAGGAGGCCCTTGGTCCCATGGAGACTCAATGCCCCAGCATAAGGGGATGCCAGGGCTGGGAGGCGGGAGTGGGTAGATGGGTAGAGGAGCACCCTCATAGAAGCAGGGGAAGGGGGTGGAATAGGGAGTTTGCAGAGGGGAAACCGGAAAGGGAGACAACATTTAAAATGTAAATAAATAAAATAAGCAATTTAAAAAGCAAATTACATACATACATACATACATACATACATACATACATAGAACTCTTAAGATAAATGACAACTGCATTTACAGAAAGGAAAGGAAATAAGGAATTTACTTAAGGAAAAGACCACATACTCAGATTCAAGGTCACATGCTAGTTTTCTTAAATCAAATGATAAGCTATGATGCTGTTTAGGGATTCATGCAAATTATGGGACAGAACAGAGTGAGCCTGGCACAATTTAAAGAGAATGGAGGCTTTTTGTACAGCCACTCAAGCCATTACCACAGCGATCTCCTCAAATGTGGTTGCCCTCAGGAAAATCACAGTTTATCTACAAAGCCCTGGGTGTAGGAGGTAGAAAGTAGATTAACTTCTTCGTGGTGCTAGCTGAAGGAATGAGGGAACTAATAACACGTTATGTGGCTGAAATCACAGTTTGTTTAATTGCGTGCTTGACCTGCTCCTGCCATTGTTGCACTAGGTTGCCCTGCCCTGTCTTGTGGCCAGTTAAGCATTTCATTGGATCGTATTTGTGGTAAGCTGACTTGCTCTGAGGAAGGAGCTGAAATGAATTTGGTAGAGTCAGCACTAGGAAGAATTTGCTCATTTTTTTCTATGGTACATTCCTCTTTTGGAATCAAATATAGGATAGATGTTTTGTACTGAACCATCAGAGGGATTTTGTAAATGTCAGAAACATGTTAAGTGGTTCAATGACACAGCTGTTTATTGTTTTTTTAGTGTTGATTCAGAATGGATCAAATTCACTCTAACCTCGGCATGATTTGAACTTAGACTGTCACTAATGATGGCTTTCCTGCAACTTAGCAAGCAGCTTCTGAGAACAGCTTTGGTTGCTCTCTGATTAAATTTGTATGCATAAAAAAAAATAAAATAAATTTGTAAGCACAGACCATACAAACTGTGAAATATCGATCAGGCATAGTGTGAGAGTTCTCTAGCCTGCTTAAGTAACTGTGTGTTATTTGTTCTAGCTGTCACAATAAAACCAGGGCTAACAGTCTTAGGAATAAAGCACCCTGAGTATGAAGCCAGTTACAGTATCAACATTATTTGAAACCAGCTGGATATCAATTTTCCTTTTTGCCATCTTCTAACCATAAGCTGAGTCTGACTCAGTATGATGTTCAATTCAATTCACCATCAAAGAAGCTAACTTCGAGCAGATGTGTAAGGCATGAGCAATGATTGCTGTTAGTACATTTTGAAAAATGTCAGTATAACTTTTGGCATCGAAAATGGACCCATTTAGCCTTCCTACTTTCTAAATTAATAACACTTCTAATGTTGTTCAATTATGTCATAAGAATTATTGAGCATCTAGTGTGCATCAGGCACTATAGTCTTGTTCCAGAAAACTAAAAAAGCAATATTTTATCAAACTGTAGGTACTTTCCAAAGTGTTGTGCTCTATGGAATGAAGAAATAAATTAGTAGTTAGTTGAATAGAAGGGAACTGACATGCCAGGCAGTTGCAGTGGCTGTAGAGTTTAAAGTAGCACTGAGAGAGAAATGAGCGTTCTACCTATCTCAATGGAAAGAATGGGTAGGCAGGAGTATGTGCAAGAGAACTCATTTATGAAAGAATTTAGGGTGCTGGGAATGGTGTACATACTTACAATCCCTGTACTGGGGAGGCTAACCAAAGAGAACTGGGAGTCTGATGCCAAATGGGATACAGGGAGAAAATCTATAGGAAGACAAGATGGGAGGAAGGGAAAAGAAAAGGGTGGGGGAAGAAGGCTTTAGAGATGTGCAGGTAGCTGGCTATAGAAGATGTGGAGGATGTGTTGATAAAGACCACACATTGAAGAGGAGGCAATGGCATGAGTTGTCTAAGAACATCATTTCTATATTCAGCTGGCTTAACTTTTGGACTTAGCTCTATTATTCTTATTGTTCTCTACTGGCTGCTGACTTGTTTCACTTTCTGGGGTGTGACATGGAAATACAGCACACAACTTATCACATGGATGAAGCTCAGTATAGGGTGGTGAGCCACCCTATTAAGAAGTGTATCCTTTTCCCCTAAATGAGAGCCACTGCATGTCTTGTGAATGATCAGACTCCAGTTTCTAAGAAGAATGTCATTAATGTGATGGATAGACTGCTCTATTCCTGGTTGACAGAACGTCTGCTTCTTCCTTCATTGTGGCAGGAAGGAGAGCAGATCATCTCTTGGCCTCCTTTTACAAGGGCACTAATTGCTTTATAGAGTCTACCTGTATGGCCCAATTACCTCTCAAAGCCCCATTGCACCACAAAGAGAAACTAGGGCATTACTCAGATGTTGGGGGACACAGGAATAATATGTGATTTACTCTGAAGATGAAGAAGTATCTTGGAGATGTTTGGAAGGATACAACTTGGGAGACAGTATATAGAAACAATGAGGGTCCCAGTTTGGTAGTTAGATAGGTGCTAATAGAAATAGCTTAGTCTGAATTAAGATTTTATGTCATAATTCATTTAATTTGTTCATATGAGCAAACACACATGCACATGTGCACGCATACACACACACACACACACACACACACACACACACACACACAATTAAATTTCCAGGTTGTTCAGAATTGTAGGTCATAGTTATGGGCGAGACCCTTTAAATACAGAATCAAGGGTGAATCATGTGATCTGCACAACATCAACAGGCAACATCGGAGGTTGGATCTTGGTTGATAGCAAATCTAAAGCAATCTACATATTGTCTTTGTCTTCATTTCTTTTAGGGTCCCCAAGGACCAAGAGGTCAACCAGGACCCCCTGTGAGTTCATTGATATTTATGTCTGTTTGCCATTGATGAACATACAATGCCTGGTTTTGATATATTTACTAACTGGGTTTTCTTTTCTTTTCTTTTGTGATTATGTTCCAGGGTCCACCTGGAGCACCTGGTCCAAGAGTAAGTCTTTTTGGTTAGTTTTATTCTGTTCTGTCTCAGAATATCAACTGCATGTGTGTGTGTGTGTGTGTGTGTGTGTGTGTGCAAGCACGTGCATGTGCGTGTGTGTATGGTGTGGTATGTGTTTTATATGTGCATGTGTGTATTGTATTGCATGTGTGGGTTATGTGTGTGTTGTATGTGTATATGTGTTTATGTGTATGTTGTACTGTGTGTACATATATGTGTGTATTATATTGCATATGTGTTATATGTGTATGTACATGTGTGCATGGTGTGGTATATGTATATGTGCATATATATATATGTTGTGTATTGTATTACATGTGTATATATATTGTGTGTGTGCATGTACGTGTGTTGCAGGTATGTTGTGGATGCCAAAGGAGGGTGTCAGCTCTCCTCAATCTATCCGTTATCTTATTCCTTTGAAACAGCCCTCTCACTGAACCTGGAACTCTTAAGACCCAGCAATACATCTGTCTCTGCTCCCACAGCTGAGGTGTGCAAACTTGCTTGCCCATGCCTGCATTTTCATGTGGGTGCTGTGCTCACTCAAGTCCTTATGCTTGATGGCAAATGCTCTTATCCACTGAGCTATCTCTCCACCCCCATCTTATGAAACTTTAACTATTAAAGTCATCCCATCCTTCTGGTATACCTTAGTTCTTTTTGGTAAGCCAACTAGCTATGATAATTTGGAATCCAAGCCCCATACCCCATATTTCTTATCTAGAGAAAGAGTAATTGTATTTCCTGCTTTTTTTGTTCATTTTGAGCAATAAACAGTAGAAAGGCATCCAGCACAGGATAGTACATAGTAGGTAATCCATTTCTTCTTCTTTCTGGGACTTGGCTCTTCATTTTAAATCACTTTTTTAACCATAATTCTTTTCTTGGGTTTTACATGAATCCTTGTCAGTGGCTAGTGTCTGGAGAAGCCATCAGATGGCTCATGTGTTTGCTTTTGATCTAACTACCACAGCCTAAAACATGCTAGGCTTATTTTAAAATCACATTTCTATTTCTTTGGCTGTTATCACAGATATTTCAATATTCTCAATTCAGATCCTCTATCTAATGTATATTCTAAAGATTCTTTGAGCCCTGATCATATGCAGGGTCTCTCTATACTCCCAGTCTTAGCCATACCTCATCCCATTGGTCTCCTGGTCACATACAGTGGAAAGTGATCACATTTCCTTCCCAGTTGACATCCACTCTCTGCTCCAAGTAATGGTCAACTTGATGTCTTCCAAGCCATAATCATTTCCACATGCACTTCTCGGGTCATTTACATCATGATAGTTCTGGATAGCTGTCCACTGTGTTCCATGCTCAGCAGATTCGGAACTCTGCATTTCCTTCAGTCTTGTTTTGCAGCTGGGAATAATTTTTCCAGTGAGGGCTGTGGATCTTTCATACACACTATGCCTCTCTGATCCCCCTTGTCCTCTATGTCCTTGCAATGTGAGGACTGGACCATTGCCTGACCATTGTCTCTCCAACTTATGGTGGCTTTGAGAAGTTGGGGCTATCTTCCAAAGATACTTAGTTTCTTCCAAAGAAACTAAGTTCTGAAGAGTCATGAAATAAATGGCAAACTAGAAAGCTGTAGAGAAAGTGTTTGTAGTTAGGTGCCTAATTAGGTGGTATAGTCCCTGTTCCCAGCTGGAAGATCAAGGAGTTGCTACACAACTATAATGAAGGAGACACCTGAATGGTTCCTTCTTTGAGAAAATAACAATGGATATGAATATATACTTTGAGGAATTAAGAGGCTTAAACTATAAGATGCCTATGCTAGACAAATGGGTTCCCCACAAACGTTACGTTTGATTCCTTCCCTCTCCCTATGTTCTGTCTTCCTTATTTTTGTCAAATATGAAAGCACATTTCTTCATACTGTCTACAGAGGCCAATGTATGAACTGAGTCTATCATTAGTGCAGGAGAAGTGACAACTGTCATGGCCCTAAACCCTTCCTAATCCAGCTCCTCATTGTACCCTGAGATAGAATTGATAGTTCTCCATTCTTCATGCTTATTTTATGTTTGTTTCCCATTGAAGTCCTTAATACACACTTGTTGAATACATGTGCCATGTCTGCACACACACACACCAAAAAAACCCAGAAAAACAAAAACCATGCATCATGCCTCAGACTACTTCAGCATGAATCCCCTAAGGAAAAGGTTTCACTTTTCCTTAACTTCCAGATAAGTTGACAGGGTTTGAAGTAGAAGCCTGGCCAAGCACAGTGACATGTGAAGTAATGCTATAGCATCAATACTCAGGAAGCCGAGGGTCACAAATCCAAGGCCAGCTGGGTGACATTGTGTGACTCACTCAGAGAAATAAAACAAAGGATGGCAAGCCCTCTCGGTAATTATTCAGCAATTACTTCACACTGCAAATTGTATTTGTTATTCTGTAGAAGATGAAACCAATTGAGTAAGCTTCTTATAATATCCCTTTGTAATAAAAATACAATTAGATAAATGTATTGGAAATAGACCTGGGGAGACAGCTCAGTGGGTGAAAGTGCTTGCTATGAAAGATCTGAGTTCAAATCCCCAGGCCCAGTGTAAAAACGGCTTGACATGGATAGCTACATGTATAACACATCATTGAAAGGGTAGACATGTCTACATCTGTATCTACAGTTATATGTTCTAAAATGAAGAAACTGGTAACTTTTATGCTACATGAATCTTAATAAAAATCAACTATTAAAAAAAAACCTAGTACATCATTAGTAGTAAGACTACTAGTGATTTTGCAAATCCATGTTGTCAGTTGTGATCCTTGTCACAGTGTAAAAATTTCTTGCTGTGGAGCAAGATGAAAGAAGTTTGACAAGCTCTAACCCAGCTTCCATTCCCTGGCCCTCCATCAAAGGCTGTGGAATTAAGTTGACCCATAGTCCCAGAGTACAATGAAAAGCTAATGCTTCAGAAAACGCAGTGTTTGTGGTGTGAGCTTAAGGGTCTGGTAATGACTAGACCCCAGTGTCTGATATGATACAGACAAATCAATGAGGAAATCTACCCCCGATGCTAGAGACAGCCCTTGGTGTGCCAAAGGGAGGAGCAGGGTGAGAATGTGTGTGAGTGTGCATGTGTGTGTATATGTGTTGGGGGGTGTGATGAGGTAGAGACAATAAAGTTTCAGCTAATTGCTTCAAGTTCAAGGGTCAACTATGAAATTTAAAGATGTGGGTTAAGAAGTGGCAGACAGGTCCCGGCTTCAAGGACCACACGCACCTCCATCACAGAGCAGGTCAAATCCTAGAACTGATTCCTGATTCCTAGTCCTCAACGTTGTCACCGTCTACCCACCTTGAGACTTTAGAACTCTAAAAAGGGACAGTCTCCAAAACCCTGATGTCCCCAGGTTAGATCTGTGTCACCTCCATGAACACAGGAGAGAGAGGATTATATTCTGGCACAATATAATGAGACTTACTCAGTTCCCATTATTTGAAACCATGAGGTGCCCCCGCAGCTCTTAGCAGTCCACTCACTCCTTATTCTGTTTCCTATTTTATATGCATGCTTGTAAACAACAAAAAAAAAAGGGTTAAGTGATTTCTCACATAATGTGCGCTCTCTCTTTTACTAGGCTACATGAGGAAGCTGTTTTGTTTTATTTCATTCTGGACCCTCTCTCTGTACTTACTGACAGCTTTAGACTCAGATGTGGGCAGTTTTATGCCCGTGTTTAAAACATTAAGTGATTTTCATGTTGTAATACGTTCTCTTAAACTAGAGTGCCTAGAGCTTTTTACTTTGCTTTTTTGTTTTCGTCCCTTCACTGAACACTGTTCTGAAACAGTGTCCCAGGCTCACCTTAGTGCTCAGTTTCAAATGCTGAGATTACAGTGTCGCCGCCCACACCAGCTCCACAGGAAAGCTCTGTGCTCAGATGAGGCCACCCGAGCTACTACTGAATGACTGTCCACAAAACTCTTAACTCCATCTGGCTGGGTTTTCAAATAAGAGAGACAAGTCAGCATATGGAATTCCCACTAAGTGCCAATGAATCCCCACTATGGGCCAATGAATCCCCACTATGGGCCAAAGGGTCTAGCGGACTTTGGGAATAGTGCAGGAATTACAGAAATATGAAGAATGGAAAAGAACTTTCATGACCCTAAATCCTATGAAATGGTTTTGTTTTCTAAAGTCTGTTCCAAAAGATAAGTGCCTTTTCCACTGAGCTGTTGTTTGCCGTGGTTAAAATGATGGCTGCCTGGCATCATTAAGTACCAACCTCTGCTGACCCTCCCTGTATTCTTCTCTTACACATGATCAGAGAAGGTAGACCAGTCATTTCTTTTAGGAATATCCTGTTGTTCTCTCATTTGGTCTTCTGTTGGTGAACATGTAAATTGCTTCCAATCTTTGCAAACACAATTAGCACAAATGTCCTGTCAATACACCTATCATTTTACATCTGTAGAATATCCTTAGAATCAACTCCAACGGTGACTTGTAGTTAGTCAGCATCCCTTCCAGCACCCCCTGGGACAAAGCAACTAAGAGAAACAACTCAAAGTAAGGGTTATTTTGACTCAGTTTCAGAGGTTCTGTGGTAGTCACTTGACTATATTGTTTCAGGTCTCTGACATCATAGAATATCAGATGTAAACCAAGTGAGGGAAAGACACTGACATCCCAAACCTGCCTTGTAGACCGGGCTGCCCTTGAACTCAGAGATCTGCCTGCCTCTGTCTCCAGAGTGCTGGATTTAAAGGTGTGCGCCACCACCGCCTGGCCCAAACCTGCTGTAAGTCACACTCCTAACGACCTAGCTTCTTCGTATGAGACTCCATCACTCAAAGGTCCTACAGCCTCCATCAGCACAGCAGACTGGTGACCAAGTCTTTCATATGTGGACCTCTGGGAAACACTCTAGATCCAAACTCTGCTGGATGATCAGCATATGTACATAGTATTTTTAATTTTGGTTCAGTATATGTAACTTGAGGGAAACACTCTAGATCCAAACTCTGCTGGATGATCAGCATATGTACATAGTATTTTTAATTTTGGTTCAGTATATGTAACTTGAAAGTTGCCATTTTAAGTACACAGAGATGTACTTATGGCATTGCTGATATCTACAGTTTTGCAACCAGTGTTATCACCCATTTCCAGACCCTTTCTCATCTCCCCAAACTGAAACTCCGTATCTTCAAGCTAATTAAGTCCCCGTTTTCTCTCAAGCCCCTGGCAAGCACCATTCTCCTCTGTCAGTGAACGTGGCTGCTAGGTACTTTACAGCAGTTAACCATGCAACGTTTGCTCTTCTATGGCTGAGTTGCTCCTTTTGTGTTGCTTGACCTATCATCCTGTCATAAGTGTATATCAGAATTTCATTATGTAGGCCTACATAATATTCCATTAAATTTATGTAACATTTGGTTCATCGAGATGACTGCTTACATTGCACCCGTCTTTCGGCCATTTTAAATAACAATATTATGAACACGAGTATATAAATATCTGAGCCCCAGTTTTTGACACATTTGGGTACATGGCTGCTAGTGAAATTGTTGAATCACAGTCATCCTCAAAATTTTTAAGAAACTGCCGTAGTGAGTTACCGAGCCGCTGCCCACTTCCATTTCTTTTCAGGGTTTGGTTTGGCTTGGTTTTTATTCTTGAGATTATAATTACAATATTTTCCCTTTCTTTTTCCTCCCTCCAAAATCTCCCACATACCCCTCCCCACTCTCCTTCAAATTCATAGCCTGTTTTTTCACTAATTGTTGTTGCATTCATGTATGTGTGTGAGAGAGAAAATATATATGTGTGTGTGTGTGTGTATATATATATATATATATATATATATATATATATATATATATATTCTAAATGTTTACTTTACTAAACATAACCTGTTTTGTTCACATAAGGCTACCTGTGTGTATGTTTTTAAGGCTGACCATGCGGTACTAGACAACCTAACTCTGGACTCTTCTCCAGGAAAGCCACCCCTCCCTCCCCCAGCTTTCCTCAGTTCCTGTAGTTCTCCGTGTAGGGCTTGGAGCTCGTGGGGTTTTCTCCATCTAGTCTGGCATGCTCATTAGTGTCTTCCTTGTTAAGCTCATGTTTGGGAAGGCATGATGGTGAGACTTTATGGGTGTAGGTTCAGATATGACTAGAAAATACAGTCTCACAGCAAACACCCGATCCTCTAGCCCTTAATATCTTTATGCCCCCTCATCTATAGTGTTCTCAGACTTAAGACTTGCTCAGCAAGAGGGAGACCAGGCCTAGTACTAAAATCCTAACTAACTACTAGTGGATGATGTATGATATTGGAAGCATAGATATTGGATATTGGATACTGGAAGAAAATCTATAGCCACTAAATTACTAAACCAGTATGATCCCTAACAACAATCTATAAACATTTGTCCTTGTACCCCCAGTTACATGTAGTCTTAACCACTCATTAAAAAAAAAAAAAGACTATTCTTTTCAGCAGATAAAGACTACCACAGAAAACGACAATCAAAATTTAGGGTTGTGGAGGCCAGTCCCAGTGGTTTGCTACTGTGAGACAGGGTCTTGCTAGTTAGCCCAGGATGACCTAGAACCACAGTGTAGCCTAGGCTGACCTCAAGATCTCAGTCATCTTCCTCTTTATCCTTCCAAGAACTCCACACCCAGAAGAGTACCGTCTCTGTTTTTGGAGAAGCCAGGCAATACTCAGGATTAAGCCCAGGACCCACCCCACCCTGCTTTTCTTTTTTTAACATCAACCATCCTAATGGATATGAGGTGTATTTCATCGTGGTTCCAAATTTCATTTACCCTAAAGTGTTAGTTATTTGTATACAGTCTTTTAAGTTGTTTCATTCAAGTCCTTTGCCCATTTTTAGAAACTAGACTGCATGACATTACATTAGTTGGTTGTCAAAGTTCTTTCTAGATTCCAAATATTAATCCTTTATCTGATATATGATTTGAAAATGATTTCTTCCATTCCATACACTGTCTTTTTACTCTTCAGGGAGCACAATTTGTCTATGATTTTCTCCTGTTAATTTTGCTTTGGAGATCATTCCAAGAAATCACTACCGAATACATCATGAAAGTTTTCCAATGTTAGCCTTTATATTAAAGTTGTTGATTGTTAATTGTATGTATACTACGAGGTCTGCCTTGACTTGTTTGCATGTGGACACCCTGTTCCATGGCACTCTTTGTTAATCACAGGCTATCCTTTTCTCATTGGATGGCCTTGGCACACTCACTTAAACTTTGGCCACAAATGGGAAAGTTTTTCTGGATTCTGCTTTCGATCCATGTGTCGATCTTTTGAGAGTGGAGAGCAGTTTCTTTTGCAATGGCTCTGAATCAAAAGTGAGGCTCCCAACTTTGTTCTTTGGGGTTACTTGTTGTTGTTGTTGTTGCTGTTGGGTTTTTGGTTTGTATGTGTTTGTTTATCTGAGATAGTTCACCATGGCCTGGAACTTGTTATGTAAGCCAGACTAGCTTCAAACTCATGCACCTCCTGCCCAAGCCTCTTGAATGCTGGGATTACAATTGTGCACCAACACAGCCAACTCAACTTTGTTCTTGCTTACTGCTTTGACTAATAGAGTGGTATAGTTTGAGTCCGAAATGTACCTTACAACTCATGTGCCATGGCTCCTACTGGTGCCACTGCTTTTGGTAGGTTGTGGTGGTTTGAAAGGAAATGGTCCCCATAGGTTCATGGGGAGTGACACTACTAGGAGGTGTGGCCTTGTTTGAGTAGGTATGGCTTTGTTGGAGGAAGTATGTCACTGCCTATGAATCCAGATATAGAACTCTCAGCAACCTCTGTATGCTACCATACTCTCCATGACTCCATCATGACAATAATGGACTAAACCTCTGAACTGTAAGCCAATTAAATGCTTTCCTTTGTACGAGTTGCCATAGCCATGGTGTCTCTTCACAGCAATAAAACCCTAAGACAGAGGTTGTAGAAGATATGGCTGACAGAGGAGAGTCCCCAGAGGTTTGTCTTTGGAGACTGTAACCCTAAACTCCATGTCCATTTCTGCCCTAAACTCTCTGGTTCCTGGTCTGCTGAGATGGAAGGCACCAGCTCCACACTGTGTACCACCTTGAACTCTGCTATACCTTTCCCACCTCGAGGGACTGTACCCATTCAAACCATGAGCCAAAATAAATCTTTCCTCCCTAAAGTTGTTTCTGTCAGGTAATTAGACACAGTGATGAGAAAAGTAATACATTAATCTTGTTTGGGTTGTTGAAAGGGTCTCACCATATGTACTCCAATCTGCCCTCAGCCTCCCTAGTTTACAACAGTTATAGAGATGTGCAGCCATTCTTAGCTTTATGCTCTTACATTTACCTACAAGTAACTTTTACCAATTCACCTTAAGGGTGAAGGAAGCTCATGGAGTTCTTTTGATGTTTAAATTAATGTTTCTCATCTACTTTGGCATGACTGTTGCTATTATTTATAATATTAGCTCCCTCTCCCTCTCTTTGCATTCTCATTATACCTATTGGTCTACCTGTCGGGGTCTATCAGATCCCTGAGATTCTGCCCATCTACATCCATATTTTTCTTTCTACTCAGACTACATAATCTCAATAAACCTGTCTTTAGAGTCAGTGATACGTTCTTAGCACCACTGAAGTCTACTGCTGAGTCCCTGCAGAACCTTTTCATTTCAGTGACACTCTTCAACTTCATAGTCCTATATGTGGTCCTTTCCAATGTGACTTCTGTTACATTGAAACCATTTTGCAACTTTCTATTTGATAAGACATATTGGCCATTCTTTAGTCCCTAAAAAACAGTTTCATTAACTCTTCAACCATAGCTAAGTTCCATGTCTTTGTTGTACACAATCTGTGCTGTTTCCCAGATACATTTTATTTTATTTTAGGGGGAGCAGGTGTGTCAGTCTACACTTGCAGAGGTCAAGGACAACCTATGCAGCCAGTTCTTGCCCTCTATCAATGTGGGTAGTGGGGATTGAACTCAGGTCATCACGCTTACAGGCAGGCACCTTTACTCTCTGAGCCATTTAGCTGGCCCCTGGAGAGTTTCTGTTGACTGCTTGTTTCCCTGTCTAGTGAGCACAGTGTCCTGTTTCTTGCATGTCTTGTCATAGTCATCTGTTGGAATTCACAGGGGACACTGATCCAAGACTCCCTCCAGTACCCCAGTACAACAAATGCTAGCGTTCCTTGTATAAATTGGTATAGCTCGCATATAACCTACAAGGGTTAAACTCCTGCAAATGCTCCTGTAAGCTTTGTGTTATCTCCAAGTTACATATAAAAATACAATGTAATAGACTATTTGTTACAGTATATTGCTTAGATAATAATGACAGAAAAGTTTATACATATTCAGTACAGGTAGAATTTTTTTATACTTTTGGTTGATCCTGAGGATACAGACTCCCCACACACACACAGGACCAACTCCAACTGTGTCCTTGTTAAAAGTGAAACATTTCACAGTCTACAGTGTCACACCCCTGGAAATCCCCTCAACCAGAATTTATTCTTGTTGCTTTTTGTTGTTGTTGGCTGACATTCCTGAACCATGGAATCTCTACCTTCTTCACTGTGTATGAATACTGATGTCTCTGCTCAGGTCGGTGCTCAGTTAATTTCTGTTAGAGATTTCCTACTAGGTTTTCTTAGACATCAGGGATGGTACAACTACCTTTTTGCTCCTGGGATCTGTGTGTGATTGTGGTGCCATCTCAGTGTTCAGCCAGGCAGTTGACAATTACACCTGTCACAGAGCCTCTAGATCAGCCAAAGGTGAGGGCTGGGCACTTCTCAGAACACTTGGAACACATATGTAGTGCTAACATCACATGGAGTTTTAGATTCTGGACTATTGTCCGAGCTTTTGACAGTCTCTAAGGACACCACATTCTCTAGCTTTTCTGTGGAAACTTTGTTTCCCTCAGTGATTGCTTCATTCCCTGCTGTTTCAGATAAAGTTAATAACTCACTGCATATGCTTTTGGAAAATGCTCTCCTGGAGAGCATCTTGTTGTACTGGATGACTACTGGATAAGGTAGAATAAAGATGGTCTTAGATGTCGACCACTGGATAAGGTAGAATAAAGATGGTCTTAGATGTCTTCCTGGGAACCACCAGAAAGGTCAAATGAAGACAAGGTCCAGGAAACAAAATTCCTCCTGTGGCTATCACATTTTGCAGTCTGTTGACTTTGTTGAAATTCAAAATCATAATAAATTTGGCTTTATAAGCCCTCTGGCTCTAATTTGTACTTCTAAATGTAAACAGTGCCTAGTTATACGAGGTGGAATGGCAGTTCTGATGATCCAAGTCAAAATGATAAAATGATCATGGGAAACACAAACCCACTGACCGCAAAACCATGTGACCCTCTTAGCTTCCATCAGTAATCCAACAGAAAAGATGTGTAAAAGCATAGGCAGAACCCCCCTTTATGGGTTCTTTGTTTTATAAAATAGTACATATGAATATTTTAGTGATTTATTATACAATAGATGTGTTATTATATTAAGCAATAACTGAGTCATTTAAAATTTCATGTTCATATTCCTACTTTGGAAAATACCAGAAGTTCTAACTCCTATCAGCAAGCCTTCTGGGGTACTCAGTTATTCTTTTGGCTGGTTGTTTTTGTGTCTTATGGGGCTGAAGATGGAACCCATGGCCTATCATGTGTTTGGAGAGTTATCCCTGAATTAGAGCCCCACTCCCACTCAGTCATATTAAAAGTCCAAGAGCATTTTGATTCTAAAGAGTAGGGGAG
The DNA here is from genome assembly GCF_008632895.1 of Mastomys coucha. Lineage (NCBI taxonomy): Eukaryota > Metazoa > Chordata > Mammalia > Rodentia > Muridae > Mastomys > Mastomys coucha. Next base: position 92,879,175 of record NW_022196898.1, read on the forward strand.
CCACTGGGCTAGGTTTTGTATTAATAGTTTTAGTCACATGCCAGGAGCCAGCAGGGTGGCATGTACCTGTAACTCTAGCAATGGAGTTACTGAGCCAGGAGGACAGTCAGTTCAAGTACATCTTGAGTTACATAGCAAGGCTTTGTCTCCAATTTTAGGACTGGCTAATCTGCCGAAGACTCTTAGCCTAACCTTCTCTGCTTCTTGAAGAGGTCATGACCCATGGACTTTAGCCTGGGTTGTTCTTCTGCTTGGGACGCTCTCACCTGTGTCTTACCACTGCCCAGCTTCCTTATATCCACTCAGACAGTGCCATCCCAAGACAATGTTTCCTCACAAGGTCTTGCAAGCCCCAGTTTTGACTCGTAATTTCTCTCATCATCCCATGAACTTTTCTTCCATTGCACATGTACCATTTGTAGTCACGTGGTTTTGGATCCCTTGATCTATGCTTGTTCCCTTTCTAAGGTTAGCCTCCAGGGGAGCAACTTCCTTCACTGCTTACCATTTCCTCCTCAATAGTTTTCATAGTGTTTGGAAACCCGTGTGTGCAGAATGGGTGAGTTATTTTCCAATATGAAAACCACATGTGAAGACAAGCGGAAAAAGTAGTTTTTATGGATTGTTCCATCATCTTAAATGGCTTTTCTGATTGCTAACCATGACTTGAGAATGAACTGTTGATAAACAGCTTCTTTCCTGTGGGCATGCAAAAAGAGACCTCACCATCATAATTATTCTGAGCTAAGGCAGATGGCTGAGCTCATTTACACAGATGTGATTTCCCAGGACCTGCCCCCAGCTCATGTGTCTTCAATTCCAATATACATGTCTATTGGAATACACACACACACACACACACACACAAGCACGCACACATGCACGCACGCATGCGTGCACACACACACACACACACACACATATGTATATACAGAAAGATTATTACAAATGGTTCTGCTGAGTTTTTCTCCTAAAATATCTTTTTTATTAAATGCAGGAGCAGATTGAGTTTGTGCTATGTTATTTCTTTTGGGACTAATAGCACATTTTCCAACTTTAGAAATTGTTTTTAAGACCGCAAAAGTATCAGATTTGAGTATTGCGGTGACTACCTCAGGACAGGAGTATTTTATTCTACTTTCCTTCCAAGAATAGAACTGTTAAAAATTACTCCACTTATTTATTCTTCAGTTGACAATTTATTGCATGAGGGGATTGTGTTTCATTCTTCTTCCATTCGAGTAATGCTGTGTGCACGCTTTCCTGCCATGGGGACAAACAGCTTACACTGGAAAACTTTAGGCCGAGTCCTGTTGGAATGAGTGAGACCTGTGGAATCCGGATGAAGGCAGCGTCTTGTCTTCCGTCTGAGATAGCAGGGTCTTATTTGCAAGAGCTGTCATCCTGAGTTGCAGATTCCATTCAGATCAATCTAGTACGTTTCACAGCAAAGCTCCTGAACAAACTGAACACAGCTTGTCAGAGCAGCCTTGATCTTATTATGGCTACCTCAATCGGTTTTTTTTTTTTTTTTTAACACAGAGACAAGTGGATATCAATGCTGCTATTCGAGCTCTGATAGAATCAAATTCTGCCCAGCAGATGGAGGTAATATATCTGACTCTATTTATATTGGCAGTTTCGCTATTCAAATTCAACAGGGGGATTTTTTTATTTTTTTTTTGAAAGCCAAAATTCGGCATTATCTCAAAGATTGTATTTAAAACAGAAAATCTGAAACTGTTTTCAAGTGGAATAAAACAGAAATACGTGCACAGGGTGTTCATGAGAAAAATATTAAAACAAAAATATTAGTTTTAAAGGACTTATTTGTCAAGGAATTTGCTACTGTTGGGGAGGGAGTAAATAAAGCTAACCAAATTCCTTACAGTCGACTTCGTCATGACTACGTAATCATTTAGTCTTAGAGAGGAGAGCAAAGCTCCTTTTCCCTCTTTGCTGAATCTAGTCGATCATCTATGTTGATCTGCAAACATGTGTACGTGTGTGCAGGGTCACACGGAGAAAAAGAACGCAACAAGCTAAATATTAGAGCAGGAGGAAGACTCCAGGCACATAGTGGACGTGACTTATGAGCAACGATATAAAGCTAATTGCTTTTCTAGCTCTCCTTCTGTTGTGGGTTTTCATTTTGGCTGGTGGATAAGTCCATAAAATGTATTTGGTAGTAAACACATAAACTCCAAAGTGGTACTCTTCAGCTTCAGAGCGGCTGTTCTCACCATACGGCAGACACTGTTCTCACCATACAGGAGATGGTCTCACCGTACAGGAGACGCTGTTCTCACCGTACAGGAGATGTTCTCACCATACAGCTAGCTGTTCTAACTCTACAGGAAATCATTATGTTAAATAATGTCTTTTGTTCTGGTAAACTTCAGTGTGATTTTTTTTTTACTTGCAACATTTTTAAGTAAAGTTTAAAATAAAATTTAAAACTAGTTATTTGATGTGGAGTTTTAAAAGCATGATTCAGTAAGCATAATAATTCTTTTAAGTCTCTTGTCAGCTTACAAACTAAACTTTGATCTCTGATCAGGATTCAGGATTAATAAGTATACATGGTTAGATATATAAACATGGTTAGATATATATACCTGGTTAGATATAAAACTATGTTCTTTCCTTCCTCTTCCAACCCCCTAAAAGCAACTAGGATCGCAGTCTCGCTCTGCTTTGTCCAAATTGTTACTAGGGTTGTCTTGCTTACATGATTCTTATGGTAAATTGGCAGAGTTACCAGAACACTGAAGTGACTTTAATCAGCCACAGTTCAGAGATATTCAAAACCCTGACCTACCTTAGCAGTCTCCTGAGCAGCATCAAGAACCCTCTTGGCACACGAGAAAACCCGGCCCGGATCTGCAAGGATTTGCTCAGCTGTCAGTACAAGGTTTCAGATGGTAAGTCCTTCCTGTCAGATCCCCACGTCTAACTTCGTCGGTTCAAAACGTTCAGGACCTGTAATGCATTCACTTCAGATCTCTGTCATTTTGATAAAACGTCAGCAAAAAGCATCATAATTTCATCAACACTGAAATGGCCTTTGAGGAAGATCTACTTGGGAAAATACTCATCCCTGGGCTTTGTTCACACTTTGTATCTGCAAAAGTGTACATCATATTTAAAATCAAAAAGGGGTGATAGGCAAGAACCCACCATAGGACTTGTTAATTCAAAACCAGCAAAGTTCTCAACATTTTTATATCATATTCCACAGCCCTCCCTACAAATGGCATTTAATAGACCTTAAATACACCCCAACCAGAACAGGTGACTATCAAACCAGAGTGGCTTATCACCCTTAGAAGGTTCCCACTCCCTCAAGTACATTGCTCAGGAGTATAAAAGTGGGTTTATGGAACAGCATTAAGGAAATGTTTTAAACCCAGAGGATCGGTCACCACTTAAGTAAGAGAAACACTAACTGTCAAAAATTATTTCATTTCCTTTTCATTTTTGTTTAGTCTGCAATAATCTGTACAATAAATGTCTTTTTGTTTTGCTAAAACCTTAATTTCCAGAACATTTTCAGTAAAGTTGAGTCCAGCCAGCCCGGTCTTTGCTTTTTACAGATTAGTCAGAAACGTCATCTTGTTTAGGATTTGGTTTCATAGGACAGGTACAGCGGGGTGATAGGACACGAGAGTTCAGAATTTACCTAAGGAATAGCCTTCAGGGGAGCAAAGGACTCTGAACTTTAGGCGAAAAAGGAAGTGACACAAGGACTTTAAGAACTGAAAATATCAGATTGGCTCCCTGCTGCAGCTGCCTGGCATGGGCCTCTGGCTATCTTACTCCTTAGTTGGCACTTACACATGTCAACCATCATACTGAGAGTGGGGACCCCAATGGAAGAGTTAGGGAAAGAACTGAAGGGGCTGAAAGGGTTTGCAGCCCCATAGGAAAAACCACAATATCAACTAACGGGACCCCCCAGAGCTCCCAGGGACTAAACCACCAACCAAAGAGTATACATGGATGGATCCATGGCACCAGCTGCATATGTAGCAGAGGACTGCCTTATCTGGCATCAATGGGAAGGGAGCCCCTTGGCCCTGTCAAGGCTGGGTGCCCCAATGTAGGGGGATGCTAGGGCTGTGAAGCAGGAGTGGGTGGGTAGGGGATCACCTTCATAGAGATGAGGGAGGGAAGATGGGAGGGGACTTTGAGGAGGGGAAACCGAGAAGGGGGATAACATTTGAAATGTAAATAAGTAAAAATAAACAATAAAACTGATCACATCATAGGGAGTTGGTCCTGGTGGAATAGAAAGAGAAAAACTGTTGATTGAAGAAGTAGAAGAAGCAGGAAGAAACAGAGAGCTGAAGTGTCTAAGAAGGTTGAATTCCAGAATAGGTTAGGGTAGATATCCTTGGACATTTTATGATTAGAGTAATGGACATTGGAATGTCAGGAACAGAGGAATCAAGACGTAAGTGTTCATGTGGATTAAAACAAAATACCAAGAATGAGATTATACATACATTTTTCTGAAAGCAGTAACAAGCCAGAAGCTAAAATATTGAGTAGTTGCCCTGAGAGATAATAATAGATGATACAACAGGATGGTGATGATTTTGACACAGCCTGTTTCAAGGGAGAACAGGTGTATTGGACATGGTCTGGACACAGCAGCAGGAGTCACACCTTCCCAAGTCCAGCACTCGGAGGCCAGGACAGAAGTGGAATGAAAGCAAGCAGGAGCCACACCTTCCCAAGTCCAGCACTCGGAGGCCAGGGCAGAAGTGAAATGAAAGCATTAGGAGGGAAAGCAATACCTTCAGGACAGAGCTCATTTTCAGTTAGAACCTTTGGGGGTCACAAAAGACATAAAGCACACAAAATAGACTTAAGATAAACCATTGATCGTGTTACCATGGAACTCCTATCCGATCACCCGTTGTGCAACACAGTGCCTGAATTCAAAGCTTGGCTCCATAACAACAATGAAAGAGTGATGGGGCATCTTTTATTTAGATAAGAATTGCTCACACAGTAGTAGGGGAAAAATCTAGAAGAAATAGTGAGAAACTTCCTTCTACCATTGTGTGCCAGGGTCAGCAAGCTCAGCCCATGGGCAAGTTCCTATGCCCATGGAGCCACCCATCTCACCGCAGGCCTTCACTGACACCTCCTCAGCCTAGCTATCATTTTAATTAACAAAATGTCTTTCAAATTGGTAGGTGCTTGAAAATACAGTTCTGGGTAACACTTTTTGTGAGCATAGCTTTCATTCATTCTCTAAATATATATATTTATAATCAGTTATATATTTTAACAGATAAGGTGTGTCAACATGTGTCAACAGGTGTCTATGTAAAAACCACAGCTCTGAACGTAAAGGGGATAAAAGATAGTTGGTTCTGGGGTCGTTCTGAGTGATCATGGCTGAGAAACATGGATTTAGGTTACCTCAGATCCAATGTTCCAATGTGGAAGCCATTTTATAAAGTTTTCTAAACTTTATTAGTTTTCCAGGACAAAGAAAGTCATAAATGGAGGCAAGTTTACAACACAGTGGTGTGTGCGTCAGAAAGGTGGGCACTGTGAGATGGGAGAGCTTTTCCACAGGCTCAAGATTCTGTCTGGTGACATTCTTAACTTCTGGCTTGGTGGAAGCTGATGGTCTGCTAAGTCAATGGATTCTAAAGGTTTCTACCGGTTAGTCACAAGGCATTAGTCCAGACTCAGAGGTGGGCAAGGGATGGCTGTTCTGGCGAGGCTAGAGCTAGCCCAAGAGCAGGAGATTAGCATCTGGACTTGAAATATTCCAACCTCTCCCCAGGACTGAAATTCTCATCAGCCAATCAGTCCCTGCAGACATGGCTTCTTTTCAGGAGATTTTGTTCATAGATGCGACAGTACATACGTTCGTATAGTTTAGTGTGAGATTGAAATGACTTTGTGTTTTGTTATAAATCGCTAGGAAAATACTGGATCGACCCAAATCTTGGATGCTCTTCAGATGCCTTTGAGGTCTTCTGCAACTTTAGTGCTGGAGGCCAGACGTGTTTATCTCCTGTTTCTGTGGCCAAGGTGTGTATCGAATTTCAGAACATGTGCTTGTGTATTGTGTTCATTAACAGGAATTTTTTAACGCCATCATATAATTGCTGATTTTTAAGTGTGAAATTTAAATATTACCCTCCACCATTCTCTATCATGATCCCCCGGAACTGAAGTTATGAATGATTGTGAGCCACAGTCTGGGTTCTGGGAATTGAACCCAGGTCCTCTGTAAGAGCGTCAATTGCTCTTCACCATTGAGCCATATCTCCAGTTCCGAAACAACAACAACAACAAAAATAAGACTGCCATATATCTTATCAGCTTGGTTGTGTGTTTTAAGATTGGTTCAGCATGGTGTGCTCCATGGATCTTGTTTCTTCACCTCCCTAAAGTGTGCACAGCACAGTGTTGTGTGTGTTTTCAAACACACACAGACCTCAGACAATCTCCAACCAGCTGCTCTGTTCTGATGAATAGTCTACAGCCACAATCTACAACCTTGTTGGAAATTGTATCATCAGTAAAGGAATCTTGCTACAAAAGCTTGTTGCATTCCAGTGATTAGCATAAAACAACCTCCCCTCCCGTAAAAGTTCACTGAATACTGTTTTTAAGTTTCAAGATTAATTCTGAAAATGCACTATTAAGAATGAATGAAACAGTTACAAGTATCCTAAAACCCCAAAGCCCAGTTTTCAAAGCCCTTGAAATCAAAATTATAATTCTTTCTTTTTCTGATTAAACTGCTTGGAGCATTTTCTCAAAGATCTAACACATATGTCTGTCATGTGTTCCACTCATCTTTACAAGACTGGAGGCACGGTCCACAGCTGGTTTCTGTGGAGCTGCTCCCTTCACTGAGGATGGCTTTGTAGTACGAAATCTCAGTGGCTAGTCACCACTGTTCCTAAGCATAGAGGAAGGAGTACTGCTCTGTCCCTAGAGGATCCATGCTCTCCTAACTGAAGAGAGACACACTAGTACAGTTCTCTGCGTAAAATACAAGTCCGCTTCCTTGCCCTCAATGCCCCAGAAGTTGCCTGAGGATTTTCATACAGATTTTTAGGCAGGAGATAAAAGAGAAATATTGAACAAACAATATTTGTAGAAACAGTGAAGAACAATGATGTAGTTGTTTCCATTACTGAATAGATTCTCCCAGTGATAGGTAGTAGAAAGAGCAGCAGGCAGGAATGTGTGCTGAAGAGCACCCTGGAGATGAAATGACTGGCTACAGGGTGGAAAATTAACCTTTGTTGCTTTTGGGGGGTTGGTTTGGTGTGTATGTGTGTGTGCATGTGTGTGTGCGTGTGGGTATGTGTATGTGCGTGCGTGTGTGTGTGTGTGTGTGTGTGTGTGTGTGTGTGTGTGTGTATTTTTGGAATGAAAATGTATTAGTGTTGAATAGTAAAACTACTAATACCAGAGCCGAAACAATTTAATAAACACATCCCAAGAGAGTTACAGTCAAGGTTTGGAAAAAATAATTATTGACTGCTTGATCAGGCTTCAACAATTACAAAACCTACCAAGCTAAGCCTGTTAACATCCCTGTCAGGTGGGTGCTACACCCCCACGTAATCAACAGGTGACACGGCTGAGCAAGGCTAGTATTCTATACATATCTGACCTGAATCGTAAAAACAAAGTCGAATTACTTAAACTTTAACTTTCCTAAGGAGCACACTCCCATGTTTTGATCCCGATACCTTAATTTCACAGTTATTTCCTCTTTTCCTAGAGCTTTTCTTGGTTATTTTGTTTAAATTTGCTTTCCTTATGATGTTTGTTTTGACATTGGTTTTCCTTTTCTGGTGCTTGTGGTCCTAGGTTAAAGGCTAACAGGCTGCTGAGCAAGCGCTCTACCACTGAGCTGAGCCTCTCATTGGGGTTCTCTTTCTCATTGTTGTTGCTTTACTAATCTTCCAGCATCATTGCCTCCTAACTGATATTTTTCTAATTTTACATTTGTAGATGAATAAAAATTCCTTAGTAGCAATGACTTCAACTCACACTGCACTTGTAGTCCTCCTTGAATAAGTTTCAGATGATGGTGATATTGGTGATGGTGGTGGTGGTGGTGATGATGGTGGTGATGGTG
>NW_022196898.1:92887532-92898308 GCF_008632895.1 Mastomys coucha
TGGTGATGGTGATAGTAGTGGTGGTGGTGATGGTGACGGTGGTGACTGTGATGATGATAATGGTGATGGTTATTATGCTGACAATGATAATGATCCTGGTAATGATGGTGATGTTAGTGATGATGCTGATGTTGGTGATGGTAGTGGTATATAGGGATAAATACCAGATGTGGAACTCGATAGCCAGATTCGCTATCTCCTGTTTTTCCCTGCACTGTTCATCTTGTTAGTTAAGCTTTGTTGATGTATTTTTCCCCTTAGTAAACATTTCTTTCTGACTTACTGTTTGCATCTACTTTAGAATTTGGCAAAAAATTAAAATTATTCAACCAAATTACTTTTCCCAAAGCTGTATTCTATCTTTTGAAACTCACATCTAAGTAATTTCAAATGAAGATTCTCATGAAAACAGATTGTATAGCATCATGCCAGGCAAATAAAAATTACTACTGTATTTCAGGTAACACTATAAAATTATTTTATTATATACAATAGTCTAACAATAGGCTGAGGTCAGTTCGCAGACTAAATCACCATGTGCTATGACGTGACTCTTGATTCTATGACTCTAGTTGGAGTTTGGAGTCGGCAAAGTGCAGATGAACTTTCTTCACTTGCTGAGCTCAGAAGCCACCCACACCATCACCGTCCACTGTCTAAGCACCCCGAGGTGGACCAGCACAAAGGCAGATGGACTGGACCTGCCTATTAGTTTCAAAGGATGGAATGGTCAAATATTTGAAGAAAACACTCTACTTGAACCTCAAGTCCTCTCAGATGACTGCAAGGTAAGAGAGGAGCATTTTAGAAATGGGGCTTAAAATGAGGAAGAAGGGCTTTCCTTCCCACTGAAACTACAGACCAGTGCTGCTGTAAAGTCCCTGGCATACCTATGTTTCTCATAAGCAGTCATCATATATATGTATACATATGTATGTATGTGTGTATATGTATATGTGTGTATATGTGTATATATGTATGTGTATACAAACCTATATGCATGTGTATATATATGTATGTATATGTGTATACACATGTGATACATATATGTGTATATGTATATACATATGTGATACATATATGTATCATATTGTTTTTACATGTATGTATATACACACATATTTGGATATGTATAAACATATATAGATAGATATCTCAGATAGTCAAATTTTGTTATGTTAATAGACAATATTGGATTTTTGTTTCATTTTCTGAAACAGCGTCTCCTATGAAGTCCTAGATATCCTTGAGCTTGTTATGTAGCCCAGGTTGGCCTTGAACTCACAGAGATCCACTTGCCCTGCCTCTGTCTCCCAAGTGCTGCTATGCCCAGCTTGCTCATGGATTTTTAATGTGTCTTTTTAAAGATTTATTTTATTTTTAAGAATTTTTTAGGTGTATAAATGTTTTGCCTGTGTATATGCTTGGTGCCTACTGAAGTCAGAGTGCGCACTAGATGACTAAACTGGTGTCACAGATGGTCGTGAGCTATCAGTGGGCACTAAGAACCAAACTTGCATCCTCTGCAGAAGATGCAAGTGTCCCCGACTCCTGAGCATCCTCACCAGCCCTCATTTAATTATGTATGTGTGCATCTTGGTGTGTTTGTGTGTGCCATGTGTGTATGAGTACCCACAGAAGCTAAAAGGGAGTGTTAGATCCCCGGGAGCTGTAGTTCTAGGGAATTGTGATCTGTCTGAGGTGGGTGCTGGAAGCCAAACTCTGCAAGAGCAGTATGTGCTCTTTTTTTACTATTATTAATCATTCCATTTGTTTACATCTCAAACAATATCCCACTTCCTGGTTATCCCTTCACAAAACCCCCATTTTACATCTGCCCTCTTCTCCCTCCCCTTTGCCTCTATGAGGGTGCTCCTCCACCCAACCACTGTCTCCGGCCCCGCCGTTCCAGCATCCTCCACTCTTGGTTATCAAACCTCTACAGGACCAAGGGCCTCCCCTCCCATTGATGTCAGGCAAGGCCATCCTCTGCTACATATAAAGCTATGGATGCCTCCCTGTACACTCTTTGGTTGATGGTCTAGTCCCTGAGAGCACTGGGTGGTCTGGACAGCCGATGTTGTTCTTCCTATGGGGTTGCAATCCCCTTCCAGTATGTGCTCTTAGCTGATGAATGATCTCTTCAACCCCTACTTAAGGATTTTTATATGTAAAGCAAATGTTAATGCATTGATTTTACTCTCTGGATAATTGCATCTAGATAGATGAACAGATGGATTGGAGATCACCTGGTAAACTGACTGATACTGCATGCACATAAATATATTTATTTCATGTTTTTGAGCTCTAGATCTTACTGGTACATGGAAGGCAAATCATAGAACTGTCACTTAATTTGAGTTTGCTAATTCTTAGACAAACAAAGATGAACACAATTATGGACTGACTGCCTCTCTTAACGTTGGCTCAAGTTTTTTCCCTTGAAATGAAGCAATAGATACTATGGCAAATTTAATTTTATACATAATTAATTATTTCATTAATTATTTTAAGTAGCTTTGTTTTCTGCCCTGTTGGATAATTAAGCCCATGATTTAGCATCTCTTGCCATTTCTTGGAGACCATCTTTTTATAACATTTCCTTTCATAGGTAAATGGTCAAAAGTGGGTTGGTCAGATTCTCTTTTCTCTGAAAAGAGCATTGTTTCAGTTAGGGTTTGACTGCTGTGAACAGACACCATGACCAAGGCAACTCTTATAAGAACAACATTTAATTGGGGCTGGTTCACAGGTTCAGAGGTTCAGTCCATTGTCATCAAGGCAGGAAGCATGGCAGCACCCAGGCAGGCATGGTGCAGGAGGAGCTAAGAACTCTACATCTTCATCTGAAGGCTGCTAGCAGACTACTGGCTTCCAGGCAGCAGTGCCACGCCTACTCCAACAGGGCCACGCCTACTCCAACAGGGCCACACCTCCTAATCATGCCACTCCCTGGGCTGAGCATATACAGTCCATCACAGTCAGTATCCCCAACAAATTCATGCAACTTGTACTCCTTCCCAGAAATGTTCAGTGGCTCATTAGCACCTCTGAGATCAATCTCAGCATCAATGAGCTCAACAACAGGCAGGCCCCAACTTACCTTCTGGGTCGGGCTTTCATTGGCTGCTACTCTATTCTATGGCCAAACTAATCTATTTATTACCAACAACAACTCCTACTATTTAGTGAGTTTTACCTTGTAATTGGCCATTTAGTGCATAGGTTACTTTATTAATCTTTACACTCGTAAAGAAAAATTCGTCCAAGGCAGGCTTGGTAGTATACACTCTAAACTCAGCAGTGACAACGTGGGGTCAGAAGGATTAGGCATTCAAGGCCAGCCTTGGCTCCATGAGACATCTCCCAGACAAACAAGTAAGATGTGAGGAAAGTCTCATTGCCTAAATTTCCACTGCCATTTTTCCAGGTGGTGTTCCCAGCCAAGTGCTAGGCCAACGTCACAACCGAATACTTCACCATCTGTACTTGGCCCAGGGCGTTTGCTGTTGTTGCCTTGAGTTTCTGTTGTTGTCATGTTTTCTCTATAGGACCCTTCTCAACTTCTCTCACCATCTGGAAGTTTCTGGCATTCTTTAAGTCCCAGCTAAATTCTGAATCTCAGAAAACATTTCCTGGTTTCTCTAGCAATTAAGAATTTAGTATGCACGTCTGTCTGCACAATGTATCTTGCCCTTACTGTACAGACTCTCTCTGTGAGCTATATCTTGCTCTTACTACACAGAGTCTCCATCTGCATGATGTATTTTGCCCTTAATGTGTGCTGTGTCTTACCCTTAACCATACATGGTCTTTTTTGCATTACTTATTTATGTCTCTGCTTCCCAGTCAGATTGCTAAGCTATTTACTTCAGATGTCAGAACTAAGTTAGTCACCTTTGTGTTTCCCAACCACTGTTATAAAATTAGAGATGACAGCTCATTCAGTTTATTCCCAATGGGCAGCCACACATTCAGTGCCTGTGTCTGCTTGATGGGTTAGTGAATGCATCTCACAGTCTCTCCAAGTTCTAGGTCTGGATATCATGGTGACCTCAGGACATCAGGCAGATAACTCACTGGTGAACTTCAATGGCCTTGGCTTTAACATGAGGATATCAGCTTAAATAGTCGCTAACGATCCTTCAGATTTTAAAATTCAGACCATAATGAGACTCTGAGCAAGTAACTTGACTTCTGACTTAAAAGCTTCAGCAATTGTGTGTCTCTGCTCTCTCGTGTTGAATATTTAACACACAGCATTTCATGACAGCTTTTGACCATGTCATTTACCATAAATAGTAATGCGAGAAGCTGAAGGTTTAGGAAGAACAAAGAAGAAGGCCATACAAATGGAAAACCCCGGAATTGGAGAGGGAAAGGGAAGCCAAAAGGACTTGATATGATTGTCCTTTACTGCTTCTGACTGAGACAACCCTAGTTACCTGCCACCCATAGAGACTGGGACAATCAGTCCTCTCTTACTCAAGAAAATGACCACCCTGAAGAAAGCCAGAGAGACAGAACTAGCAAGATGGCTAGTGGTTAAAGTTCTGCTGCCCAGAACTGTCAACTCTCAGCTTAGCTATGATGGAGGTAAAATCCTTGGTGATGTGAGGGTCACTGAAGTACAGCCTTATTACAATGACCTCCAATGTCTAAAAATTGTTCTTGTTTTGGGCTTGTACCACAGTAAGAGCCAAGATTTTAAGCTCTACTAAATACAAAACAAACAAACAAACAAACAAAAAGACTTTATATATTTATGTTCATTAAAAAATACTAGTAGTGATGTATTATTTTAAAATCTACAGTTAGTATGTTTGGAGTTATTTAAAATTTATATTGAGAAAAACATATGTATTTTCAGTATTGCTATAGACAAGCATCTACATAAGACTGCTAAATTGATTGTTGTTTTATATCAGCAACTTTTATAATGCTCATTTTTTATTGTTATAATATTTTATACATTTTAAAGAATATGACAAAAAAGTATTGTAGGTATTGAAGAGGGATTTCTGGGAGGAGTTGGGGTACAAAAGGGAAACAAGAATATGATTTAATTCTATTTATGTAAAATAGGTTTTTAAATGTTAACAAATTCAGATAAATTGAAATCATGTATCTCTTCTCATCATAATGCAATATAACTTAAATCAATAAAAAAGAAAAGAGAGAGAAATTAAGCAAAAAAAAAAGTTCTGCTGCCAAGCTTGATGGCTCAGTTTTAATCATTGGGACCCATGTGGTAGAAGGACAGAACTAACTCTCATTGTTTTTCTACTGACTTCACACACACACACACACACACACACACACCTAAATAAATAAATAAATAAATAAATAAATAAATAAATACATAAAAAAGGACCAGATGGGTCAGAACCTTATTGGGAATCCTGCAGACTTTGAACTCCTGTCGGCTACAGTGACCCACAGACACCAGAGGCAGAGGCTGGCATTAGCCTCTGGCAGGGGAGACCAGAAGACAATGCTATTGCAGAGGAAGGAAGCCTAGTGTCTTCCCTTCTTTTCCTGATGCTATAATAAAACACTCTGGCACAAGCAACTTAAGAGAAGAAAGATTTATTACGGGTCAGAGCTGCTCACATAGTAGTCATAGTATCAGGGAACATACACGCTAGTGCTCAGCTGGCTTTCTGCCATATGTAGTCCAGGATCTATCCCCTGTCTAGGAAATACTGCCACCCACTGTGGGCAGGTCTTCCTGACTCACTTAATGTAATACAGATGATGTCCTGCTGACATGATCGGATTCCTGATTCTGTTGACAATTAACACTGCCACAGTGGGTCTGGTGGGTACAGATCTGTAGCTTTAGCCACTCGGGAGCCTGAGGCAGAAGAACCATCTGCTCAAAGCCAGCCTGAGCAGTTTATAACCTTGTCTTTAAGAATGTAAAAAATAGTGCTATGTTAGCATGGCAGGTAACTTATTAATCTGATCGGTATATAAAGGGTGTCAATGTGTAGCCAAATGATAGAATGTTTGCTAGCAAGTGGAAGATCTTACTTTAATCTCCAGTATGGTGTGGCGGTGGAGAGAAAAGAGAGGGGAAGAAAACATGGCAAAGGGAGGAAATGACAAAAAGGAATATGCTAGACTTCCAGTTTTTTGATTGACAGTAATTACTATTTATTTAGCATTGTTCTAAATGTTTTCTACTCTCCTTAAATATCTCTCTCTCTCTCTTCTCTCTTCTCTCTCTCTCTCTCTCTCTCTCTCTCTCTCTCTCTCTCTCTCTCTCCCTTCCCCCACCCCCTCCTCCCATACCCCCTCCTCCCCACCCTAGATCTTTATACCCAAACTAGCCTCAAATTCACCAAGAAGTTCAGGCAGGTCTCAAACTTGGGGCTCCTTCTTTCCACAGGCAGCTGCTGAGATTCCCATCATGAACTCTGAGAGCTGGCATCACTGTCTCTCTACATCTGAAAGGAAGACCCATTGTCTATGGTGTTGTTTGTTGAACTTGGCCTTGGACATTCCACAGGAAAACATTTTGGTCTTCTTTTACAGATTCAGGATGGCAGCTGGCACAAGGCGAAGTTCCTTTTTCACACCCAGAATCCTAATCAGCTTCCTGTGACTGAAGTCCAGAACCTTCCTCATCTCAGAACTGAGCAGAAACACTACATTGAAAGCAGTTCTGTGTGCTTTCTCTAAGTTCCTGAGTCAGCATGGAAGCCATGCTGTTGGTCAGGTAACCGCAGAGAGGAAAATGGAAACAGAAAGGTATGTCATCATGAAATGCAGGGGAAGAAAAAAAGACAGGGGCTAAATCTTAAGAAATCTCAGGAAGAAACAATTCCCTCCTAAGGAGAAATGGTGGCATTTTTCAAGGACTATGATTGATAATGTATTTAATTCTCTTAAATTTTTGTATTGATCTGAGTTTTCATAAGGAATTCCCTAGAACTGAAATTGTATAGACTTGGAATTCTTGAGGGTTTCCTGTGCCTTCGTCCCGTGAGACAGCTGGAACTGCAGGGCACCGTGGAGCAGTACTGGATAGTGCTCCAAATGGTGGGATGTGTCTGTCTAAAACTTGCAAGCCACAGTCTGCGGCACCTTCTCTTCCCAGACGCTAAGCTGTGTTCAGGTCCCCCGTGGACATATCAAATCTTAGTGGTGCACACTACCTCTCTCGTGTTTCCTTTCGGTGCTTGGTGCTCTCTCCCAAGACCGGGTGCTGTGGCTCTCATAAGACTATTTTATTTCTTTCTTCATCTTCGTTATCAAGAGTGTATGTACTGGTTACATCAAAAATATGTCTCACTTGTTAATACTTATTTCCATTTGTTTGGTCTCACGCTTAATAACAAGTAAAGTTATTTATGCAAGGTCCTTATTTTATTTTAAAATTCTCTTTGTGCACACGGAATCAAAGTCAGCATGCTGTAACTCGTGTGTATACACAAGAGACCAGGGGCTTCCGTCTGTTGTTTTTCTTCTTTAAATTGCTGTACAAAGTACTTCAGGCCACCTATATCCAGTGGTAGGTTTGGATTAGAAACTGGTGTTTGTGATATACTGTTTTAAAACTCCAAGATCATCTGGAATGATACTTTGTATATATATATATAAATATTGTGTAAAGTTTTAATTCAGCCAATCCTTTGGAAATTGCTGCTGTTTTAAATTATAAAATGTTATATTTATGCTTTGTAGAAAATATCTGCTGTGTGGTACTCAATGACTTTTCTTTCCCTGTTCTGAAATATAATGCCAGTGCTTAAAAGAATTGTATAGTCTTTGAAACAACATCGTACATGAGGAAATCTTTTTCCACTAAAATTGAGCTCAGTCCATTCACTTTTTCCTTGTTGTCAAAGAAAAATGTTAGTTCAATCATAAAGAAGATGATGCCTCTTGCTGTATAGATGCGCCTGTTGTTCATCTGTTACAAGCATACCATTAACCTCAGCAAACCACATTTACCTATCTACAATAAAGAGGTGCTTTAAATCATTTTGAATGATTCTTGTCTGTCTCCATTTATTGTTATAGTCACATATTACAATAGCAATGCCTCTGCCACTCCACACTACTCATATTTTCACCGTTAGAAAAATGTGTGATATGATTACGGAAGGGACATTGGGTGCTGTTTCCCATACACAGTGCAGAAAGAGCAATGGCCTAGGAGATGGCGGGTGATTTCCAACACTAGGTCAGTGCCTTCCGAAGGACAATGTTTTCACCAAAGGGGCTGGGAAAACTGAGTGGTTACCTGCAGGGAAAGAAGGCAGGCAGTGTCCTTCCTTGGCAGTACAAAACAGCTCGCCTGGGATCGTAGCAAAAATGTGCTCTCAGGGGAAGCACAGGAAACCTTCTCAGCATCTGATTTGATGATAATTCCTGGGAATAATACCAAAAACACAGTTAAGAGAGGATCCTAGAGAAGTCGGACTACATTTAAAGAAAACTTGAATATAAAAGACACTATCAAAGGCGCAAAGAAGCAGCCCACAGCATGGAAGAAAATGCTGGTATTCATATTTAATAGAGGGTTGGGATATAAAAGGTGTCTACTGCTATAACTCAACAACATAAAAACAATCTAATCTTTACAGAGAGGAAGTGACCTAAAATGACATTTTCCCAAAGAAGATATGCCAAGGGCTGGTAAGTGAAAGATGTTCATAGTTGGTTGTCACTCAGGAAATGTGACTCAAAGCCACAATACAGTACTATTTTTATAGCTTTGATATTTGTCCCCAGTTCGTGTCATGGGACTCTAAAACTCCCTAGATTGTGGGGCATTAACGTGAAAAAAGAGGGTCTTGCTATTTGCATGAGATACTTAAAGAAACAGGTAATGAAAATGAGTTTATGCCAACTAAGTAATTTAGGTTGGGAATTTTAAAAATTTCTAGGCAGAATCTTACTCTATAGCCCAGGCTAACCCAGAATGCCTATAGTCCAAGGAGGTTTTAAACACACAGGAGTCCTAGAACTCTTGTAGTCTATGGAGATTTTGAACATATAGAAGTCCTCTTGCAAGCCAGGCAGTGGTGGCACATGCCTTTAGTCCCAGCACTTGGGAGGCAGAGACAGGCGGATTCTGAGTTTGAGGCCAGCCTGGTCTACAGAGTGAGTTCTAGGACAGCCAGGACTGCACAGAGAAACCTTGTCTCGAAAAAAAACAAAACAAACAAACAAAAAAGTCCTCATGCCTCAGCCTCCCCTCCAAATTACTGGGATAACAACTGCATGCCAACAAGGCCAGGTGAGAGAGAGGGGGGACCTGAAATAACCTCAGGATGTAGCTGATTAAAAACAAAGGGGTGGGGGGGCTGATACTACAGTGTAAAATGAAGAAATAAAAGACAAAGACAAGTGGTTAGAGCTGGACCTTCTAGACCCACCTACATCACTCAGGAATAAAGGGCAGGTCTCAGCCATTAAGCCTCTATAAAAACTTAAATAATAAGCTTTCTCATTGGTAAATTTGTGCCCAGGGAGGGCACAGAAGCTCTGCACCATATTTTATCCCTGCTTATGCATCTTTCTTGCATCCTTTAACAATAAACAGAAATGGAAGCCAAGTGTTAACTTAAGTTCTATGAACCATTCACCAAACTTGAGAAAGGGGATGTAATGATGCACAATTGTTGTTGCTTGATTGAAATTCCATGTGACCTAGAACTTACCCTTGGCATCTGAAGTGAAGGGGCCAAGTGAGGGCCTGAACCCATAAACCTGTGGAATGTGATGCTAAACCCAGGTAGTGTGAAACTTAATCATTGGACACCCAAATTGGTGTCTGAAGACTTGGTGTCAGTCCTAGAAAGTGCCCTAAAACTTACACGCATAAGAATAGCTGTTAATGAAAACATGAAATAAGCATACAGAAAGAAAAGCAGCAAGCATTCACTGGAATGTAGAGAAATTGAAAGCATCATGCACGACTAGTGGAGCTATAAAAACGCTGTGGCCACTGTGGAAGATTGTTTCGTGGTTCGTCAAAAAGTGACATGGAATCGTTGTGTCATCTGGGTTCTATCCAAAGCAAGGAACAAGCAGATGTTTATACATTAGTGCTCAGAGAAGCATTATCCACAAGAGCCCAAAGCTGAAGACAACCCAACTGTTAACTAATTAATGAGCAAAATATGGTATTTTCATATAATAGGCTATTCCGCAGCCTTAAGGTGCACGAAATACTGGTATATGCTACAACAGAGGCAACTATTGAAAACACTAAGTAACGTTAAGCCAGATACAAAAAGACAGGTATGGTGGGATTCCTGTTACACAGGAGATCAAGAGCAGACCACATCATCAGACACAAAGAAATCAAAAGACAGATTAGCAGAGGTAGGAATCGGATGGGAAATATCTTAAACATCTGAAGAGAAATACATTAAGAATTTCTCTCTAGGGTGATGACAAAATCCAGAAGAGAGACTAGTGCCACTTGCACAACTTAAGTGTGCCAACACCACGGAATTGTGTACTTAATGATTCAAATAACAGTTTGTTATGTGTGTTTCATATGTGACTTTAAAAGGGACCATAGCAAAGATGTCTGACTTGATGTCTGAGGAAAATAAGAAATGTTTTCAGTGGTTGATTCTAATGAGAAAACCATATCCTGTAATTGAGTTTGACTTTGCAGGCTATGCCTGTTCTGAACACAACTACTTATTTCAGAACCACAAATGATAAGTGACACTTCTAGGAAGCATTTTAGAAATACATAAAAACACACAGAGACTGATCAAGAAAGACAGGGAGAGGGCAGAGGGG
>NW_022196898.1:92898318-92906899 GCF_008632895.1 Mastomys coucha
TGCAGAAGTAACATGCATTATGGTTCATATGGTCCATTTGATTTATTTGGTTTTGTTTTCTGTTTTGGTTTTCAAGCAGGAGCTCATTGTAGTCTATACTGACCTCAAACTCATGTAGCCAAGGCTGGCCTTGGACTATCCTCCTGCATTAATGTATGTACCAAATGCTAAGAACACAGTGATGCACACCAAAGGTTTTGAGTTGTGTTGCTGAAACATCCAAGACAGACTACTCTAAGTACAGTCTATATGTGTGGAAAGACAGTGAATAGCATGGCGAAGGCCAGCTGTGTGATTCAGTCTACTGCATGTTCATGTCTCCATTTCTCCACTATTAAATGGAGATAATAACAGTACTTCTCTCGTTTGGTTGATGGATGGATTCAATAACTTGACATAGGAAACTGTTAGTGCAAAGCTTGATACAAAGTAATATATGATGTCCACTGCTGCTGTTGCCTTCCTCATCATTAAAGACTCAGTCAGTCAGTGGTTATCACTGAAGAGAGTTGTACTGAATCCCTTAATGAAAAATCTGTGTACAGGGAAGAAAGAGCAGATCCCCTCTTGTGAGTACTTTCTCATTGGCATGGTGAAAATGCCTTTAGGATGGTAGAGGTCAGCTAGAAAGCTGATGCTGCTGAACATGAAGTCAGGCTACCCATAAAATTTCCTTTGTAAATGAAAATCTTTTTTATGTAGATTCTATTCTTTTAAAATGAGATATGCCTATGTCTATCAATAATTAAGAAGCTGCTTTCCGCCGGGCGGTGGTGGCGCATGCCTTTAATCCCAGCACTTGGGAGGCAAAGGAAGGCGGATTTCTGAATTCGAGGCCAGCCTGGTCTACTGAGTGAGTTCCAGGACAGCCAGGGCTACACAGAGAAACCCTGTCTCGAAAAAAAAAAAAGAAGTTGCTTTCCAACTCATTCTTATTCTTTTAATTCTTTAAATATTTGTTTGATGTGCACATGTATGTGCCTGGGTGTGTGTCTGTACACCATGTAGCTGAAGGAGTCTGGGGAGATCAGAGGAGGCATTGGATTCCCTGAAATTGGAGATACAGATGGTTGTGAGCCACCTAGATGTGGGTGCTAGGAACTGAACCCAGGTCCTCTGCGAGAGCAGCAAATGCGCTTAGCTACTGAGCCATCTAAATTGTAAGATATCACAGATTTTTACTGTGATATGAAACCGGAGAAATGAAGTTAAACTTGAAGAGAGAAACTCATTGAGTCCAGACCTGTGTGCTCCTTGTTCCAGGTATTTGGAAAGTCATTTTGTTTCCTCCCCCATATTGAAAGGCTGCCATCTGCTCATCCAGTCAGTGCTGGGAGGAGGGCACAAACCTCAGCTCTGTCTGCACGTCTTCCTCTGCTCCTTCGGTTTACGGCTTTCTAGGGTTTTGGTTACGGCTTTCTAAGATTTTGGTGTTGGGTGTATAATTAGTCTCATTCACCGAATCTGGTTTCCTGCTGGTAAATGATTGGCAAGAGCACTGTCAGCATTTGCTGTTTTCTGTTAAACAAATATTCCTATCGTGGCTGATTTCACACTATGGATTCATATGGCTGCACATAAAGACATGTGATACCCATGCCAAGCCAGTCCCAACACCCTGCCTGTGCCTTTCGGTTACAGGGCTTACCAGGGCCCTTTTCCCACTGCTGTCCCGTGGTACTTGCCTGGATGACGGTTTTTTTTGCCTGTTGCTGGTGTTCCAGATTTCTTACCCTTGCCAGGGAAAAATTATGAGTACATGGATAGACTTTTGTCTGTTTTTTAATCTTAAGCTTTCTGCTACATATCCAGCTGAAGCCATGGGTCCCTCCTTGTGAACTCTTTGGTTAGTGGTTTAGTCCCTGGGAGCTTTGGTGGGTCTGGTTGGTTAATACTGTTGTTCTTCCTATAGGGTTGCAAACCCCCTTCAGCACCTTCAGCCCTTATCCTAACTTCTCCAGTGGGGTACCTGCGCTTAGTCCAATGTTTGGCTGTATGCATCTGCATCTGTATTGGTCAGGCTCTGGCAGAGCCTCTCAGGGGACAGCTATACCAGGCTCCTGTCAGCAAGTGCTTCTTAGCATCAGCAACAGTGTCTGCAGATGGGATGGATCCCTAGGTTGGGCAGTCTCTGGATGGCCTTTCCTTCAGTCTCTGCTCCACTCTTTGTTGCTGCATTTCCTTTTGACAAGAGGAATTCTGGATTAACATTTTTGAGGTGGGTGGGTGGCTCCATCCCTCAATTGGAGGCTGTGCCTATCCACTGGATATGGTCTCTACAGGTTCTATCTCCCCTTCGTTGGGTATTTTGTCTAACATACTCCCTGTTGGGTCCTGGGAAACTCTTGGGTCCCAGGCATCTGGGACTTTCTAGTAGCTCCCCCACTGCTACACACCTACTTTCAAATTTCTGACCCTCTGCCCTTCTCCCCCTCCTCTTGCCATATCTGAACTGCTCCCCTTTTCCCCTCCCCCTCCTCTCCTTCCCAGATCTCTCTCTCCCTCTACTTCCCGAGATTTTTTTCCCCCCCGCTACTGTGTAGGACTATAGCATACAAACTTTGTACTAAAATCTGATTATTTTAGGTTCTGGTCAGTAATTTAATACACTGTTATCTTCATATTTTCACCCACTCTCTCCACATTGCTTTATTGTCTCTTACCTTTAACTTATTTTTTTCCTTTCTTTTCTTGCTTTCCTTTTTATTGGTAAAACATTTTTATCATTCCAGTTAATCTTTTGCAGACAATGGTGAGCCACCATGTGGGTTCTGGGAATTGAACCTGGCTCCCCTTGAAGAACAGCCAGTGCTATTAAACACTGAGCCAGTTCTCCAGTTCAATTTTTTTTTTAAGTCTAAAAATATTTACATCATTTTTTTAGACTCCAACACCTTGGAGAAATCCTCCATTTCTATCGCTGGGCCTATTCATCAAAACTGTTTGAAAGTCGGTAACTGGTTATCACAGATGATACCTGCATATCTTAATAATCTATATTTTTTTTTGTTTTCCTTTGGTTTTCAGCCCTTGTCTTTTGTTTCCTGGCATGGCTAACAATCCCTTGATCAGACTCTACATGAAAACCCAGCAGAACGTGTGAATGATAATCCATCACCCCTCGAAGAGGAAGTCAACTTTCTTCTGACAGTTGGCCATCATCAATGGCTGGGCCTTCTGAGAACTGATTCTTTCTCCAGTTTTCCTTGCTTGTAGTTTTTAATTCCCTGTTTTTGATTCCCTTCATGCTTCAGTGGAAAGCTAAGGGTGGCTCCTGGGACTCTGTGGTCCTACATCAGCCTTGAACTCCAGCTTCCATTCCTTGGCTTCCTGCTCCCTCCTCACTAGCTGCCAAGAGCTCCAGGGTGCCCTCTGCTCAGCACTTTCCCCAGGGAAGAAGGGAAGGAGTCCAGCTCGCTTCAGTTATTTCCTTCTCTACTAATCCTTTACCCTGGCTACTCGGAGCCGTCACTGAATCTGCCAAACATCTATTTTTTTTTTTATATCTGTACAAGTTTTATAGTTGTTCTTAACAGTACGTTTGGCCTCGTATAGGCAGTTCCATAATAATTAGAAGCAGATGTTTCTTTATCTGTAATAAAAATAAATAAATAGTGGCCTCAGGTCCATGTTCTAGTAGGGATGACAGTATCAAGCTTTAAATGACCACAGTCAGCTTTCAGTGACTATTGACTGTCTCCAAGTAAAATAGCAAGTCGAACCTCGAGTACTCCAATCATACACTGATACTTAACACACTTTAGCAGGACACATGTCAGCCTTACTGATTATTGCTATCATGTATGATACATATATGATACATCTGTATATTTCATAAATCTAATAAAAGATTTCAACTTATTGTAATTTTATGGTAATTTGTTTATAAAAGGTATTTTCTCTATTAAAAATTTGGCTTCAGGTTTTTTTAAGACTTCTTTTATTCTTACTCATGTATGTGTGTGACTCTGTGAGAGTGTATGCCACCTCTACACAGGTGCCTGTGGAGCCCAGGGCCAGGGAGGGGGTGGTACTAGATCTGCTGAAGGGACAGTGATAGGCATTTGTGAGTTGTATGTGGATACCAAGAAAAAAAACAACTGGTCCTCTGGGAGATCAGCAGCGCCCCTAGCTACTGAGCCGTCTCTCCAGCCCCGTTTTCAGAGTTGCCATCATTATTTTTTCTCCGAGTTTGCTGATGTCTTTTAGTCTCCAATTCTGTGGTAAGAAGCTAGCCATTTTTCACATTGTTGTTCTCTGCTCTAAGGCAGTACTTTTCTTCCAGTATGTTTTTCTCTTCATTTGGTTTTTGGGAATAAATCCATGGCACTGCTTTGCGACAGTACATCTGGAGTTTAGTCAACTTGGATCTAAAAAAAAATAAAAATAAAAACAGTCTATATACATTTTTCATCTTCAGTTCCTTATGCTTTATTTGTACTTACATAGAAACAGCATGGATATCCAAGCTAAAATGCTTATACACATAAACTCATAACCACTGGCCCAAAGGAAAATCTGTACATTTACAAAATACACTGTAAGCACATCTTTCCAGGGACAGAATAGTTTAGTCATATTAACCTATAGCCTGAAAGACATGACAAGGGAGGAGTTTTTGAATTTCCTTTCTCTTTAATAACGTTTTGTTGTTATTAGGTTTGTGTCGTATTTGTGTGCTGCATTGGGTACGCATACTCTATGATGCGTCTACGCACACTCTATGATGCGTCTATGCACACTCTATGATGCATCTACGCACACTCTATGATGCGTCTACGCACACTCTATGATGCATCTATGGTCGAACAACTTTCAGAAGTCAGGTTTCTCCTTCCTCTGTGGACTCCAGGCATTAACTCCAGAGATTAGGTTTTTGTAGCAAGAACTTTTCCCCACTCAGCCGCCTTGGCAGCTCTCAAATATGCTCTCTCTCCAGGCAGAACTAGCACCGAGTTGGTAAACCGAAGTTCTCCTCCATGCACAAGATCCTACACGAGGTCTTTACAAATCCTACCTCACCTGGAAGGAGACAGAAATGTGGTTCTCTCTATACAAAACAAACAGGTCTTGATGCTTGCTTGACAAGCCTACAATGAAGACAAAGATGGTGGTAGCACAGAAAACCTTGGGCAGTTGGATCATGGCGTTGCAGCAGGATCCTTGTGAATCTTCATACCATGTGTTGAGTTCATCCCTTGCAGTCAAGCAGGCAACATTTATAGTTTCAAAAATCTGGGCTAAGTTTTCAGTGTGTAGTGTGCAGCCCCTTAATGTCTCACCTTTTCCTCATGGCTTAGGTAACGATTGCCTGCAAGAGGTAGGTATAATGAAGTTGCTTTCACCTCAGCCTGGGTACATGTTAGGCAATGTGTGTGTTTTGGATTCAGAGCCTGGACTAGTTCAGAGCCAAGCTAGGAAAACAGCCCCTCCATAGAGAAGCGGCATCTGGGGATTCTGACCTATTATCTCGACTGTACTGTGGAGCAGGATTCTTATGACTACATATAACCACAAAAAAAGTTTAGTAGCCACACATTAAAAACTAATTTTATTTTATTAAGTATCTGGTTCAGGAAAAATTTACAGTTCAAAGGCAAGAAAATGTCTCATGTCCTGCAGCAAACACTGGAAAGCCAGTTTCATAAAATGGGTACTTTTGACATAGGGGTACTACTAGTAAGAGGTGGAACACTTTACTTGAACTTTATTATGTTCTATCCAAGTTTTTCTCTTGGATATTTTCAATTTACAAAAGTTAAGCCATTTTGTAATACAGATGTCAAAATATTACTTTTTTAAAAAAAATCACAGTTAGGCCGGGTGATGGTGGTGCACACCTTTGATCCCAGCACTTGGGAGGCAGAGGCAGGCAGATTTCTGAGTTCGAGGCCAGACTGGTCTACAGAGTGAGTTCCAGGACAGCCAGGGCTATACGGAGAAACTCTGTCTCAAAGAAAAACAAAAACAAAAAAAATTCACAGTTAGGAGCTGTAGAGATGGCTTAGTCAAGATGCTGGCTATGTAGGCACAAGGACCTGAGTTCAGATCCCAACACATAAATAAAAAGTGAGCCGTGGTGGTGTGCACCTGTAATCCCAGGCCCTGTGGGCAGAGCCAGGAGTGTCCTGGGGCACGCTGGCCAACTAGTCTAGTTCATCAGTGTGCTCAGTTTTCAGTAAGAGACCTTGTCTCAAAAATAAAATGGATGACCATAAAGGAAGACACACAGTGTTGACCTCTGACCTTTGCAGTTGTGATAAAGTGGAGAACCATAGAGGGAGACACACAACGGTGACCTCTGACCTTTGCACTCATGATAAAGGGGAGAACCATAGAAGGAGACACATAATGGTGACCTCTGACCTTTGCACGCATGTGCCTATGTACATAAACGTAATAGTTTACTACATAATTCCATGCAGAAAAACAATAGAAAATATATATTTCTTTTAAGTCTTCCTACGATGATGAAAATACACAATGGGAAAACTTAGTGAGTAGGCACTTCAAGTTTTTAGTTTAATAGTTATCAGTGAAAAATTAAAAGTACTGGTCTTATGGTTGTCCTTGTTTTGTTCCCTTCAGTTTTGTTTCATTTTGAGACAAGGTCTCACTATATAGCTCAGGCTGCCCTTGAACTCATAGAGATCCAGCCCTATCTGTCTCCTGAGGGCTGGGATTAAAGAGTACAGACAGCATCATGCCCAACTAAGGACTGATAGTTTTTGGTGTAGCGTTTTTGGTGTGGCGTCAGAGCCACTCACTGTTCTAGCTGAGCACGCTGGTTTCATGTCCCTCCCACCTCCCAACACTGCACATACATGGGAGGAAGGCTCACAGGGCGCTCAGCTTCCTTCATGAACAGGCTGGTAGGTTGCCCATTCTCCACTGCTCAGCCCTACATCCATGTGCACTAATTGGATTCAGTAAGAGGGCTGTGTGGGTGTGTGGGTGTGTGGGTGTGTGTGCATGTGTATATGTATGTTTCAAAGCCTCAGGACAATGCCAGTGCGATCTTTCTGCTTCCAGCTTGTGGCTCAGGATGTAAGCCCTCAGCTTCCTGCTTCTGCTACCATGTCTGCTACTTGCAGCCATGTCTCTGCCATGACAGACCGTTACCCCTCTGAAACCATAAACCCAAATAAACCCCTTCTTCTCTAAGATGTCTTGGTCATGGTATTTTATTGCAGCAACAGAAAAGTAACTAACACATCCATGGGCACAATCCTTCAGTAAGTAGAAATGAGGCTGGAGAAAACACATGGGCCATGAGATGAGGGCATTTGCAGGGTTAGTATAAGACTCCAAGTCATGATCCTAAGAGCAACAATTAGACACTGAAGGATTTGAAAAAGACACTGAAATTATCAAACTTTGATCCAAAGCGAAACCTACCTATCCTTTGGAGAATGAATTGGGAAAAAAGCCAAATACTTACTTAATAGGGCAGCAAATAAATAACTGAACTAATAGGTTTAGATAACTCATGTATCAATTTCGTGTTAACTATGTGTAATTAAATTTGAATTTTAACAGCAAATCTCAATGTATCACTTTCTAATTAAAATATAATACTTATATAATTTCAAATTCTCTAATAGCCTCATTTAAATAAGCACAGAGAAACAGGTAAAATTAGTTTCAATAATATATTATCGATTATATCCAAAATAATATAATTTCAATAAGTTATGAACATAAATGGTTTTGTTGGGGAGAAGAGGTTAGGTTTTTTTTTTATTTTGTTTTATTGGTTTTTCAAACTCTGTGTATCCTCGTCTATCTTAAAACTCATTCTGTAGACCAGACTGACCTCAAACTCAGAGGTCTGCCTACCTCTGCCACTCAAGTGCTGAGATTAAAGGTGAGCAGCACCACTGCCCAGCATAAAATATTATTAATTAAATAATTTACATTACTTTTTTGCATTAGATTATGTATTTTATGCTGAGAACTTGTATCAACTCAGATAATCATAATTCATGTGCTCGGTAGGCATTAGAGAGATGACATCGTGAAATGTATAATTATAGCAATTTCACCAAATGGTTCTCAAAAATGAGCAGTACCATTTTGATTCAAAGTCATGAAGCCCATAAAACCTTTAATGGCCCTGGGAACTTTTGAGCAGTAGCACTAGCATTCATCTGTCCCTGCTTCGTGATGGGAGATGCACAGAGCCAGCCTTCATAATGGGAGATGCACACACCCAGCAGCCTCCAGCTGCCATGACTTCTCACATGATAGATGAACTATACACCCTCAAACCATGAGTCAAAATAAAGCCTTCTTCCTGATGCTGCTTGTGTCAGGATTTTTCACAGGATCCAAAAGAGTAACTGCTATGCCCTCCATGACCATGGCAACCCTTATAAAGAAAGCATTTAACTGTGGCTTGCTTATGGTTTCAGAGATTTTAATTCATTGTTATCATGGTAGGGAACATGGCAACACACAGGCAGACACGGTGATGGAAAAGCTGAGGGATCTACATCTGCATCCACAGAAAGGAGAGAGAGAGAGAGAGAGAGAGAGAGAGACAGAGAGACAGAGACAGAGACAGAGACAGAGACAGAGA
>NW_022196898.1:92907124-92910946 GCF_008632895.1 Mastomys coucha
TGAAGTTCCCTTCTCTGTGATAACTCCAGCCTGTGTCAAGTTGACACACAAAACCAGCCAGTACACCCAGTGACACACTTCTTCCAACAAGGCCACACCTCTTAATCCTTTCAAATAGTACTACTCCTTGCTGACCAAGCATTCAAACATATAAGCCAATGGGGACACTCTTATTCAAACGGCCAAGAACCTGGTAGTTATTCAGTCAATGAAGCTGGATATATCTGTGTTTTCAGTCTGGTGGTGGAGTCCCAAAACTATCGATCCTTAGTCTCTGTTAGAATCCTGAAGAAGTTTGTTCTAATGCCAGGAATGTCTCAGCAGCAGAACAGATGAACTGGTTACTGACAGTGAACGCAAGCAAGTAAAATGCAAAATTTCCTCCTTTCATGTCTGTTTTTGTGGGATGCCAAGATTTAGGGTGGATATTTCTGTTTAAATAATCATTAAGAAAATTGTCTGGCATGGTGGCACATGCCTCTAATCCCAGTACTTGGCTGCTCTGGTAAGGGATCCCATTCAAATATATGATCCAGCCAGAACACAGATAAGACCTAGATTACAGCATAATCTGACTGAAATACAGACATGCCCTTAGTACATACTTTTAATCCTTAACAATGAAGGTAAGGTTACTTTGTAGAAGGAAGTGGCCATAGCTGAAAGTGACTTCTAATTGAAGGGCAGACAAAGTGATGAGTCAAAGAAAGATTTGACAGAATGAATCAGAGATAAGATACATCCAACTCACATGAGAACAGCAGAAAAAGAGACTACTTAAGAATAGAGAGAGAGAGAGAGAGAGAGAGAGAGAGAGAGAGAGAAGTATGGTCGTGATGTGTGGTGAGTGGTGTGTGTGTGTGTGTGACAGTTTTACAGAGACAGATTACAGAGAGAACAAGCTAAACACAGGTGAAGACATAACTAGCCAGAGAATGCGAATGAGCCAGAAGATTAGAACATATTGCCAAAATTAGTATGAAAACAGGCAGAGCAATTCAGGCAGAAATCAAGAAAAGCTGTATTGAATCAGTCAGCTTGTAAGGAGGCTAGAAGCTTACAGGCCTAGGGATAGAACAGAGAAGGAAATGCTCTAGGCTCAGCCCAAGCCATGTATTTGAACAGCTCAGGTATGCCTCTCATCATCTCACTTCATCTGAGGAAATACAAGTGACATTAACATTTACAGGGAGGCAGAGCAGGAGGATCTCTTTGAACTCAAGGCCAGTCTGGTTTACAAAGAAAAGCTAAGTCCTGTTGTACAGAAAAGCCCAGAGAATTCCTCTCTCAAAAAAGAAAGAGAGTGGGGGCTGGCAAGATGGCTCAGCGGGTAAGAGCATTGACTGCTCTTCTGAAGGTCCTGAGTTCAGATCCCAGCAACCACATGGTGGCTCACAACAACCCTTAATGAGATCAGACGCCCTTTTCTGGTTCATCTAAAGACAGCTACAGTGAATTACACCAGAGCGAGCTGGGCCGGAGCGAGCAGGGCCGGCAGAGGTCCTTAGTTCAATCCCTAGCAGCCACACACATGATAGCTCAGGGCCACCTGTACAGCTACAGTGTACTCATACACATAAAAAAAAAATAAAATAAAAATAAAAATAAAAATAAAATAAGAAAGAAAGAGAGTGAAAGAGAGAGAGGAAGAAAGAAAGGAAGGAAACAAAAAGAAAAAAGTCCCTTTCAGGAGTATCCAGAAGCTTGGAGTTTTTTGGTCTATTTTGGACACTGGACTTTTTTATTCTTGTTTTAAGTATATTAGTGTTTTTGTAGGTATATATATGCTTGCCTGGTATCCTCAGAGTACAGAAGATTGGGTCCCCTTGAACTGGAGTTACGAGTGGTTGTTCAGTCCATGAAGCTAGGAACTCCGTGTGGCTGGGAACTGAACTCTGGTCTCCTGAAAAAGCCACAAGCACTCTTAACCACTGAGCCATCTCTCCAGCCCCAACTTGGATTTTAGTTGGTCTGAGATACAAACAAATTGACAACTAAGATTAACCACAACAATACCAAAAACAAATGGTTCATGACCACCAACCCAGCATTGTGGAGGATACCAGAAGGAACTATACCCATAGAAGAGAAAGAAACATTTAGATATTCAAACTGTTAGAGCCCAGAAAGATAGCAACATCTCAAGAAACAACAGATGAACAATAGAGAACCAAGAAAATAAACTAACATATTCACCTCAGTAAGCCAAAGAGCTCCTAAGGTCAACAGGAGAACAAGAAAAATACCATTTAAACAAAACAAAAATAGTGAATAAAATGATAGGAAACTGTTGGGAACCATGAGAGCCCTGAGATAAACATCCTGCCCCAGCTAATTGAGAACCCTGAGATTAACATCCTGCCTGACAATCACAAGGATCTCCACCCCCTCCCCACCTGTCACCCTGGAGCTCAACCCCAGAAGATTTTGTAACCTTCCATTTCCCTTCTTCCTCTTCCCCTCCCCTCCAAGATTTTTGCTTTGAATATGCTCTGCTCCACTAAGTAAACAACTCTTGACAAGCAATGCTTCCTTGAGTCCTGTCTTCTCTCTCGCCCGTTCTTATTCCAGGTTGTGGTCCTCCTCGCTCCCCCGAATAACTTGGCCTGCAAGCCAGGTCAGGAAACAGTAAATACCAACCAACAATGAATCAGACTCTAAATGATTTCAACAGAGTAGGCATGGTGGATAACTCCTCCTACCCTAGTCCCAGGAAATCTGAAACAAGAGAATGAGAGTATAATATATTTACATATACATATATGTACACATATATACATATATATATACATATATGTATGTATATGTACATAGTAATATATACATATATACATATATATAGTGTGTATGTGTATATATGTATATATTGTATATATGTACATATGTATTGTATATATGCATAGTGTGTGTGTGTGTGTGTGTGTGTGTGTGTGTGTGTGTAGGATGGAGTATACTCTGAACAAGAGGGTATAAGGAACAAGCAGGAAAGATCACTCTTATCTGACAAATACAATGCAAGCCAATCTTAGAAGCGAAAAAGGTTACTAAGCATAAACAATGGGAAATACAGTAAGAAGATAGAAGGATGTTAAATAGTTCTTCACCAAATGTGTATCCAGCATACCCAGTTTCATAAACTAAACACTGCTGGGCATAAAAAAATAGGCACCAATACACTCGACACACCGCTCTCCGTAATACACAGGACATGCAAGCACATCAGCAAAAGAAGCTTCAGAGTTAAACTGCTCCGCAGATGAAATGGCTTTGATAAACACTGTGACATATCATACCCAACAATTGCTACAGATTGTGGAGATTCTTAGTAAGCCAAGGAATTTCGTCCAAAGCAGACTGTGTCCTGGCCATAAAGCAAGTCAACAAGTATCAAAAAAATAAAAGTTAAAATAATTTGATATTATCAAATCATAACAGAATAAAATTTGATGTCAATAACAAAAGAAGCTATATGAACACATGGAGATTAAACAATACATTTTTGAGCTCACCACTGACCCTAGACCTGTTCCTACCCCCAGTGACACACTTCCTCCAGCAAGGCCACACCTGCTCCTTCAAGGCCATCCTTCCATCTTTCCCTAAACAGTCCACCAACTAGGACCAAGAAATTCAAATCTATGAACCTGTGGGACCATTCCTATTCAAACGACCACATGCACATGCCACTAAGCCTGGTGGCAGCCTGAGTTCAATCTCTATATGGTAGAAGGAGAGAACTGAACACAAATCGTTCTCTGATCTTCACATGTGCCTCTCCCTCTCTCTCTCTCTCTCTCTCTCTCTCTCTCTCTCTCTCTCTCT
>NW_022196898.1:92911011-92919299 GCF_008632895.1 Mastomys coucha
GTATCTCTCACATACACACACACTAGATAAATAAAATGCAAAATAATACTGTAAAAATCTCAAAAAATACCACAAAGACTCAATAAGGAAAGAGAATATCAGACCAATTTCTCTTATGAACACTGATGCAAAAATACTCAATAAAATACTTGCAAACTGAATCCAGGAAAACACACACACACACACACACACACACACACACACAAAATCTTCCACCATGATTAAGTAGGCTTCATCCCAGGGATGTAGGGATGGTTAGATATACAAAATCCATCAATGTAATCCACCATTTAAACAAACTGAAACAAAAAAATCACATGATCATGTCATTAGATGCTAAACAAAACAAAACAAACAAGCAAAACCTTTGACAAAAATCCAACACCCCCTCATGTTAAAAGTTTTAGAGAGACCAGGGATACAAGGAACATATCTAAACATAATAAAAGCAATATACAAGCCAGTAGCCAATATCTAATTAAATGGAGAGAAATTTAAGGCAATTCCATTAAAATCAGAGACAAGACAAAGTGGCCCTCTCTCTCCTTATCTATTCACTGTAGTACTTACTGCTCTAGCTAGAGCAATAAGACAAAGAAGATCAAGAGGATATAAACTGGAAAGGAGGAAGTCAAAGTATCACTATTTGTAAATAATATGATAGTATACATAAGTGACCCCAAAAATTTTGCCAGAGAGCCAATACAGCTGATAAACACCTTCAGCAAAGTGGCTAGATATAAAATTAACTCAAAAAATCAGTAGCCCTTCTTTATACTAATGATGAATGAGCCAAGAAAGAAATTATGGACACAAGGCCCTTTACAATAGCCACAGGTAATATAAAATATCTTGGGGTAGCTCTAACCAAACAAGTGAAGACCTACATAACAAAACTAGAAGTCAATGAAGAAAGAAATTGTGGAAAATATCAGAAGATGGAAAGATCTCCCATGCTCATGGGTCAGTAGGATAACAATGAAAACGGCCATCTTGGGTGGGGAGGCAGGAGTGGGTGAGTGGGTGGGGAGCACTCTCATAGAAACAGGGGGAGCAGGAATGGGATAGGGGGCTTCCAGAGGGGAAGCCAGGAAAGGGGATAACATTTGAAATGTAAATAAATAAAATATCCAATAAAAAATCAATTTATAGATTCAATGCAATTCCCATCAAACTTCCAACACAATTTTTTACAGATCTGACAGAGAAAATCTCAGCTTCATATGGAGAAACAAAAAAACTCAGGATAGCTAAAACAATCCAGAACAATAGAAGAACTGGGAGTATCACCATCCCTGACCTCAAACTGTACTGCAGAGCAACGGTAATAAAAACTGTGTGGTATGGTATAGGAACAGGCAGGTTTGTCAATGGATTGGAATCAAAGACCCTGAAATAAACCCACAGACTTACGGACACTTAATTTAATAAACGGTACTTCATGACACTGAAAAGCTTCTGTAAGGCAAATGACACTGTCAGTAAGACAAAGCGGAGCCTACAGACTGGGAAAGGATCTTCACCAACCTACATCTGACAGAGAGCTAATATCCAAAATTTATAAAGAACTCAAGAAGTTAGACACTGTGATGGTTTGTATATGCTCAGCCCAGGAAGTAGCACTATTAGAAAGTGTGGCCTTGTTGAAGCAAGTGTGTCACTGTGGGTGTGGGCTTTAAGACCCTCATCCTAGCTGTCTGGAAGCCAGTATTCTGTTAGCAGCCTTCAGATGAAGATGCAGAACTCTCAGCTCCTCCTGCACCATGCCTGCTTGGATGCTGCCATGTTCCCACCTTGATGATAATGGACTGAACCTCTGAACCTGTAAGCCAGCCCCAATTAAATGTTGTCCTTTATAAGAGTTGTCTTGGTCATGGTGTCTGTTCACAGCAGTAAAACCCTAACTAAAGACAGAAGTTGGTACCAGGAATGGGGTATTGCTGTGATAACCTTGACCATGCTTTTGTTTGGAGGAATGTGGATTTTGGGACTTTGGAAGCAGTGGAATGCTTTAAATTGGGCTTAATGGACCATCCTAGTAGGAATATGGAAGACTTCGCTGCTGAGTGTGATGTGAACTGTGCAGACCTGGCCCAAGAGGGTTCAGTGGAGAATTTCAATATGTGGCCTAGAAACTGTTTTTGTGGTATTTTGGTGAAGAATGTGGCTAACTTTTGCCTTTGTCTGAAGAGTCTACCTGAGGTTAAGGTGAAGAGATTTATATTAATTGCATTGACAAAGGAAGTCTCAATAAAGTCCAGCAGAGGCTTTGTTCTCAGGCTAAGTTCATGAAGAGCGTTTTGAACAAGCGTAGCAAGCTTAGAAAGGAAAAGTATAAACTATATGGTTCAAGTATTAAAGGGGCATTAGGAAGTGAAGTGGAACTGAATCCTGTGTTCTAGGAGATAACAGATTAGGAGATTTGGGAGCAAGATCCTTCCTTGCTAAATTTAGATCCAGGCATGGTGGTAGACACCTTTAATCCCAGGAGATAAAGCCAAACAGATCTCAGAGTTCAAGGCCAGTCTGAGACAAAGCAGGTTCTAGGTGAAGAAAAGCTTAAATCTAGGCACACCTTTAATCCCAGCATTACAGGAGACAGAGTTCAAGGTCGATCTACAGAGCAAGTTCCAGGAAAGCCAAGCTTAGAGGGGGGGGGGGAGGGAGAGAGGGAGGGAGAGAGGGAGTCAGAAAACAGAAATCTGGTAATAAAATAAGGAGGGCCAAGTTCCAGCTCCAGAATTCAGCAGGACACAGCAGCTTCAGCCATATGGTTCTGGCTTTAGAGTGGAAAAATAGAAGGGACTACTGGGACAACTGATGCCGGTTAGCTGGAACTAAGTAATTAGCAGTGATTAAGAAGAGACCAGCATCACCGAGGTGAAATCTTCTGGGAAGTGTTTTCTGAGAACACAGAGAAGCTGTGTGCCAGAGATAGCCCAGGTTGTACCTTGTGCCACAGCTGTACTTGGTAATGTGTAAGAGTTACCCAGGTGGTAGTGATTTTGAAGGCAAGAAGAAGTCATGAAGAGCAGCTGAGGCTTGGCACTGTGAGAGGCCATGGAAGGCCACTGGTGAAGGTGCAGCCTCAGTTGTAGTTGATGGCCAAGGACTGAAAGGTTTATACAAAGGATTTGAGGCTTGGGGCCATGAAGAGAGCCTATGAGAGGCCACTGGTGGAGCCTAGTTGCAGCAGAAGTCCCCAGCATATTGGAGATGCCAGTGCCATGGGATGATCACCAAGAACAGCAGTGGCAGTGGAGTGGATCAACCTGGCTTAGAGTGCACAGAGGGCAGAGCTGGAGGAGTGACCCAAGCCCTTTGGAGGGGCACAGAAGATCATGTGTGGATCCCAGACACTGAAGCAAAAAGCTGTTACATTGAAGTTGTCTTGGAGACCCCAAGATGTTTGAGATGCCAGAGCCATAGGATATCTGCTGAGGAAAGCTGCTAACTGGGAGTAGAACCAGTCCAGGAGAAAGAAGTTTGTTGCAGTCAACAAAGATTAAAAAAGTTGTCGGAGATCTGAAGACTGCTTTGACATCAGCCATGGAGATGCAGAGTTTGGAGTTTGTCCAACTGATTTCCTGTTTTGCTTTGGGGATTATAGTTAAGTGATTGAGCGGATCTCAGAAGAGACTTTCAACTTTGGACTTTTAAAATTGTTGATACTTCTATAGACTATGGGGACTTTGGAAGTTGGACTACATGTACTTTTTTATTATGCTATGGCTAGATGTGACCCCCACACACAGAGACTCATGTGTTTGAAGAAGGCTATGGAGGCTAGGGAGGGGAATGTGATGGCTTGCATATGCTTGGCCTAGGGAGTGGCACTAGTAGGAGGTGTGGACCTGTTGGAGTAGGTGTGGCATTGTGGGCGTGGGCTTTAAACCCCTCATCCTAGCTGCCTGTATTCTGCTAGCAGCCTTCAGATGAAGATGTAGAACTCTCAGCTCCTCCTGCACCATGCCTGCCTGGAGGCTGTCATGCCCCCACCTTGATGATAATGGACTGAACCTCTAAATCTTTAAGCCAGCCCCAATTGAACATTGGCCTTATAAGAGTTGCCTTGGCAATAGTATCTCTTCACAACAGTAAAACCCTAACTAATACAGACACTAACAACCCAATAACCCAATCAAAAACGGGGTATGGGGGCAAACAAAGAACTGTCAACAAAGGAATGGCCAAGAAACACTTAAAGAAATGTTCAAAGTTCTTATTAATCAGGAAAATGCAAATCAAAACAACTTTTGAGATTCCACCTTACACCAATCAGAATGGCTAAGATCAAAAATCAAGTGACAGCACAAGCTGATGAGGATGTGGAGCAATGGGAACACTCCTTCATTGATGATGGGAGTGCAAACTGATACAACCACTCTAGAAATGAATTCTCATTCTCAGAAAACTGGGAATAGTTCTGCTTCAAGATCCAGCAATACCACTCCTGGGCTTACACCTAAAAGATGTCCCATCATCTCACAAAGACACTGGGTCAGCTATGTTCATAACAGCTTCATTCATAGTAGCCAGAAACTAGAAACAACCTAGATTTCCCTCAACTGAAGAAAGGACAAAGAAAATGTGGTACCTCTACACAATGGAATAGTATTCAGCTAATACATAAAAACATCATGAATTTTGCAGGTAAATAGATGGAAATTGAGAATATCATCCTGAGGAGTCCCAGTCCCAAAAGGACATGCATGGTAAGTACTCATTTAAAAATGGATATTAGCCATAAAATACAGGATATATCCACATGACACTCCACAGACCGGAAGAAGCTAAACAAGAATGAAGGTCCAAGGATGCTTGAATCTCACCTAGGGGGAATAAAATAGTCATAGGAAGCAAATGGAGATAGGGAACTGGGTGGGAGAGGGGATAGGGAGAGGAAGGGGGGATTCAGGAACAGGTATGGGAGAGACAGGGGAGATGGACAGATGGCCACAAGAATGAATGGAAATCTGCAGCTGGCAGGGTGGGGATGGGTGACATCTCAAGGATGTGCCAAGACCTATGGATAGGGGAGGCTCCCAAGAATCAATGGGGGTGATATTAGCTGAAACTCACAGCAGTGGGGATATGGAGCCTGAAGAGGCCACCTCCTATACAAAGCAGGAACCCCAGTGGGGCCATAGGGACACTCAGCAGCTGACTCCGACAAACGCAGAGACCCACAGCAAACACTGGATGGAGCTTGGGGACTCTTAAGGAAGGATTTGGGGAAGAATTGATCATCTGCCTGGGATAGGAAGCCACAGGAAGTCCAACAGAATCACCTAACCTGGACCCTTGGGAGCTCTGAGACTGAACCACCAACCAAAGTGGATACAGGGGTTCGACCTAGGCCTCCCCGCACATATGTAGCAGATGTGCAGCTTGGTCTTCATGTAGGTCCCAAACAACTGGATTTGGGGCTACCACTAAACCTGTTGCCTGTCTGTGGAATCCACCCCCCTAACTTGGCTATCCTGTTTGGCCTCAGT
Source organism: Mastomys coucha (assembly GCF_008632895.1). NCBI lineage: Eukaryota > Metazoa > Chordata > Mammalia > Rodentia > Muridae > Mastomys > Mastomys coucha. Next base: position 92,916,510 of record NW_022196898.1, read on the forward strand.
GGGAGAAGAAGCCCTGCAGAGACTTGATGTGCCAGGTTTGGGGGGATACCTAGGGAGGAATCCACTTTCTCAGAGGAGAAGGGGAAGGGAATGGGAGAGGGACTGTAGAAGAGGGATGTGGGGAGGCAGTGATCGAGATGTAAAGTGAACAACAACAACCAAAAAACCTCCAATCAACAAAATTCAAATGAATTAAGCAAACATCTCAAAAGTACAATGTCCAACATATTAGCCAGTAAAATGGTAATTAGGTAAAGGTTCTTGCCATGCAGCCTGGCCTGTCTGAATTCAATCCCACCCCATCCCCAAAGTCACATAAGAGGCGCATGTAGAGAACTAAGTCTACAATGTTGTCCTCTGACATGTAAACTGTAGCATGTGTGTGTTAACATACACACATCATATACACAAACAGTAGTAAATAAACAAAATTTAAATGGCAAAAATTATGAAAAAAATATCTGACATCCTTAGCCATTAGAAGATTTCAAGTCAGAGTGCACTAAGATTCCATCTTACCTCCATTGGGAATGGCTGTCGTCTGAAAGTCAAACAACAAAAGTTAACAAGGACACTGAGGAAAAGGATCGTGATCTTCTGTTGATGTAATGGCTGTTCCTGGTGGTCAACTTGACTATATCTGGAATGAACACAATCTTGAACTGGAGGGCTCACCTGTGATCCAGATCTTAAGGTTAAAAGACACAAGTTTCTGACCTGGATGTTGGTGTGGAGATCTTGAAGCATAGTAGCTATGAAAAACTTAGGTCCAGGCAAGGTAGTATAGGCCTTTAATGCCAGGAGACTAAGACAAAAGAGCCCTGGAACAAAACACAAGTCCCAGATCCAGGTGTGGTGGTTCACACCTTTAATCTGGGCCACACTTTATGTTGGAAGCCTACGTAAGGACATTGAAAGAAGGAAGATTTGCTCTTCTTCGCCACTTGCATTTATTTGCCAGCACATCTGTTGGCATCTTCTTCTACAGAAGACCAGATGAAACAACTAGCTTCGTGGGTGAGTAACTAACTACTAGATTCTTGGACTTCCCATTCACAGCTGACCATTGTTGGGGAGTTGGAATACAGACTGTAAGTCGTCATACAAATTTCCTCAATATGGAAGGACCTTCCATATGTTCTGTGACTCTAAAAGAACCCTGACTCATACAGTTGGTATGAACATAAATAGCCCAGCTGTTATAGGACTCAATATAGAGGTTCCTTAGAAAACTAAAATGAAAGGTCCCACCTTCTCCAGCAGTTGTAATTGTCCTAAGTACCTACAAGAACCTAAACCATCGCACTACATAGCAGTCTGGTCATGTCTACCAGTTGTGGTGACACAGGCAGAGGTGGGCAAATCTGCGTTCAAAGCCAGCCTGGTCAACAGTGAGTTCCAGGATGGCTAGAGCTGTACAGAGAAACCCCGTCTCAAGAAAACTAACAACAAGAACAACAATAATAATAGTAATTGTATAGAGTATTGTTATTATGATGATGATTATTAAAAGCTGGGCATGGTGACACATGCCTTTTATCCCTGCATACTAGAGGCAGGTGGATCTCTGTGAGTACAAGGCCAGCCTGGTCTACATAGCTGATGAGGACACTCATCCGGACAACCACAGCTATGTAGAGAGACTCTGTCTCCAAGAAAGGAAGGAGGAAAGGAGGGAAGGAAGGAAGGAAAAAGAAACCTGTCCATTCATGCTGATTAAATAGTATTCACAACAGCCAAGATAAGCTGTCAACCTAGGTGCCTATCACCAGATTAACAAATGAAGAAAACATTATATATATATATATATATACACATATATACAATATTATTCAGCTATTAATTAGAACACAAATGTTAATTGGTGGAAGTATAGATGACACCTCTATAAATAACCTCAATACAATCACCAGCTCGCCAAGTTTAACTTGGGTGGAATCCTTTGGTCTGTTGTGGGTTCCTTCCTGGGGTAAATAGACACTTGTTCACTATTTCCCAGAAACAGCAGGTCCCAGTTCTTTATGCTCATTGGCCAGTGTGTCAATTTACTGGAGCTGCTATGACATGATAGTACAAACTGGATGACTTAAGCAAAAGACATTTTGTTTTCTCAAAGTTCAAGAAGCTATAGAAAAAGTCAAAGGTCAAGGGTCCTACTTTTTTTGGGCCTCCCTGGTTGGCAAACCAAAGATTTACTTCTGATGATTTACTTCTCACATTTCAGTATCCTCCTCTACATGCATCCGTTCCATTTATATGCAAATTCCCTTTTATTAAACAAGGCAGTCAGATTGGGTTAGGGCCCATTCTAATGGCCTCCTTTTAAGTATTATGCCTTTAAAGGCCTTATCTCCAAATATAGTCAAAACTGTGAGGGATTAAGGATTAAGTACTTCAGCATACTGATATTAGGGGCTACAATTATCCTGTGACAACCAGAGTTTCAGTTGCTGACTGTAGATCTTCTTGTAGTTGATTCCCATGCATAGGTTCCTGTAATCTTTGTGGGAGCAGAGGAGAGTACTTCTCCTCCCCGTCCTCTTTTTCCTTCTCCAATTTTGTTTTTGAAACAGAATCTCACTATGTAGCTCTGGCCCCGGGAACTTACTATGTAGACCAGGCTAACCTTGAAGTCAGAGAGCTCCTCCTGCGTCTGGCTTCTAAATGCTAGGATTAAAGGTGCTTTCTAGTACCACGGTCCCCAGCTTACAGGCAAAGAAGCCTGCCAGGCGGTGGTGGCGCACGCCTTTAATCCCAGCACTTGGGAGGCAGAGGCAGATGGATTTCTGA
>NW_022196898.1:92919543-92940679 GCF_008632895.1 Mastomys coucha
AGAGAGAGAGAGAGAGAGAGAGAGAGAGAAGCCTTAGACCGTGACTGTGATTCTCAACCTGGGTCGCGACCTCTTTGACAAACCTTCACTCCCAGAAGCGTTCGCATTTCGATTCATAACAGTAGCAAAATTACAGTGATGAAGTACACACAGAAATAATTTTATGGTTGGAGGTCACCACACGTGAGGAGCATAAAGATCCCCACCATTAGGAAGGTTAAGAACCACCACTTTAGACAGTCTAAACTCTGAAGGAACATGGGAGTCTGTGTCTATTGTCATACATCATTAGGTTCAATCCTTAATACTGATTAAAGTGGGTCACTTATTTGAGACTATCGTTACAGTACCCAGGACACCAGTTTTAGAGCCTGAGGAAGGGTGTGACAAAACCCCCGCCCCGGGGTGGGAGTTCTTGTGGGCGTGGCCTCACCTGGCTTAAAGAGCCTTAAAGCCGTCAAGCCGTAAAGTACGCTGCAGGTCGTGAAGAGTCGTGGCCGCCGGAACAGCTGCTTTACGGCTAACTCCGCTTCCAGCGAGCGTGCAGCGATTGCGGCTTCTGGCTTGCTGCGCGTGTGGCGCTGTCGGCGGTTCGTTTGGCAATCTCTCTTGTCGTCGTGGTAGTGCCACGGTGAAGAACGGAGTGGCAGCTTCGGCCTAGGCTCGTGAGCTGATGGAATCTGCAGCCGAGAAGGAAGGGCCTCTGGGAGGAGGTCCCCAGACGGTAGCCGAGGGGGCGCGGCCGAGGCCTGCGGCCGGTGGGGAGGGAGCCAGGGACTTAGATGGGAGCCCCGAAGCTGGCGATGGAGAGGAGAGGAACGGACTGTCAGGAATTAAGGCCACGGAGGATGCGGAGGATGTAAAGACGGACTTAGCTGTGGTGAAGCAGGAAGTAGTAGATTGGTCGGATTTAGACGGTGGCGTTTCGGAGAGCCACTGGGCGAAGCCGGAGGTGGAGGGCGGGCCCGAGGTGAAGGATGAGAAAGGCGTGTTGGAGGTGAAGCAGGAGGCGGATGGTAGCCTGGTGGTGAAAGAAGAGGAGGTGGATGAGCCAGAAGTAAAGGAAGAGGAAGTGAAGGTGAAGGAGGAGGTAACGGACTGGGAAGAAGTGCAGGAGGAGGACTTGAACGTAAAACACGAGTTGTTTGTTGGTCAGAACGTAAAGGAGGAGCAGGTGACGGATGGAGTGCCTGTAAAAGAAGAGGATTGCCTCAAGAGAGAAGCGATGGAAGACACGAAGGTGAAGCAAGAGCCTCAGAGGAATCCCCGAGTGGGCTGCAAGAGGAAATTGGCTATGTCAAGGTAGGGCAGGAAGAAAACCCAGATGGGAAGTAGAATACTGGGTGGACGAGTGAGGTAAGTTAAACCAGGCGTGACGGGGGTCCCTGAAGTCTGAATGATGATGTTCAGGTCAGGTGTGAAGCTTTCCAGGACACTATGTGAAGTGGCAGTGCCCAGAAGGGTGTGGTCAGGTTAGGGAGTGAATATTCTAGGGGTCATAAGACTTTGTGGAACCAGATCTGGTTAAATAAGAAGCTCTTGTTCGGTCTGCCTTTTAGAATAGGAACTAGGGTGCCATCCAGTATAAACCGAAAACCAGCACGCGGGTAGACTAATAGACAACCATCAGCTTACTCTTGAATGTATTCCTGGCTCCTATGAGTGTTCATTTCTTGGATGTAGTCTCTTTTGTGTGCTCTTGTGACAGCACAGAAGGTCAGATTCAGTCACCTTGAGCTGATAGAACTGGCTTGTACTAGGTACACTTTGGTTCTCAGACCATAGATGAATGACTGAGGACAACGAGTCATACCATTCTACATTCACTGTGGAACTGGGGAAAGGGCACACATTGCTGCCACTCTTTAAATTTGGCTAGGTCTCATCCTACCTTGTTTCTCTGTATAGCTCATGGATTATACTTCTACACACACACAAAATCTCCATAAATTACTCATTTCTAAAATCACCAATTCATGTTATTCTCTAAGTACCGTAGGGGGAAAAAATGGGCCAATGATTTCTTTTATACAGTCTTCTTGAATTGCATGTCATCGTAAATGTCATTTTTAAACATTGTCATGATTTCCAGCGGCAGCTATCATACAGTTGCTTTGACTCCCTGCCTATAAACTATGAAATGCCCTGAGTCCGAATTCTAAGACTGGAAGGACGTAAGTAGAGTTGATTGTGAGCACTAAGTCACAGGTGCACTTTTACAGGTGTGAGACTTGTGGGACAGAAGAAGCGAAGTACAGATGTCCACGCTGCCTGCGATATTCCTGCAGGTAGATATGTAGCCTCCTACCTTATCCCCTACCCGCGTGCGCTCTGACTTCAGATACGGAGCCGCCTCTCATTTGTTTCTTCAGTTTACCCTGTGTAAAGAAACACAAAGCTGACCTGACCTGTAATGGAGTCCGGGATAAGACTGCTTACATTTCGCTGCAGCAGTTTACAGAGATGAATCTCCTGAGTGGTAAGTCATTTTGTGCACAACACAGGAATGCCTTCTGGCCACTGGCAAGTGTCACTTGTTAACTTTTCCATTCTGAAATTACCAGACTATCGATTTTTGGAAGACGTGGCAAGAACAGCAGACCAGGTTTCAAGAGATACCTTCTTGACAAGACCAAAGCGCAAAAAATATGTAAATATTTCTTCTAATCTTTTTACATTCAAATCTCTTCCACCCAGTTTATTCATCTCTGAGCCATATCAAGTGGCCACTGTTATCGATGACGTGGGGCTATTCTGATTATTTGAGATAGATCCAAGTACTTACCCTGAGGCATTTGTATTGTAGAGGGGAGGTACAGAGCAGCAGATAGAATTTCTTATAGAGTTAAGCGCATGCAGGAAGTTACGATGGTTCAAGAGAATAAAGAGAACAGGGTGCGTGAGGGACATGGACTATGCAGAGTGTGATTGTCGGCACAGTGGTAAAGATAGATGGCTTTCCTGGGGGCACAGGTAGGCAGTGACCTAATGGTATGAAAGGGACAGTTGGAGACATTAGAGGGAAACTCGAGTGGAAACATAAGCAGAAGCCGCATAGACCTGGCACTCAGGAGAAATGCATAGCCAGACTGACTCAGAAATGCAAAGATGCATGGGCGATTAGGAGGGGCTGGATAATGGAAGCATAGTGAGTTAGGAGGGATGCTGAACAGAGATGAGGGAAACATGTAAGAGTTCCAAGCATTCTAAGTAGACATGAGACTAAGGGAGGCAGGGCGTAGTGGTGCCTTTAATCCAGCACTCAGGAAATGGAGGCAAGTGAGTCTCTTGAGTTCCAGGCCAGGCAGCACTATATTCGACCTGTTCTCAGAAGAGGAAACAAACTGTCTTGAGCCTGGAGAGGTGGCACAGCAGTTGAGAGTACTCGGTCTTGAGAGAAACCTGGGCTACACAGATGTATGAACCCCTGAGACTAGTTGGAACTGCTCCAACTAGTTCTAGATGCTCTAACGCCCTCTTCTGGTCTCCAGCAGTACCAGGTACACACATGATGCACATACAAGTGGGCAAACACATAAAGTAAAAATAAATTTTAATAAAAGGATGGCTTTCGCTGGGCCCGGGAAGGGAGCACTCTGGCTTCCCTGGGGACCCTTGCTAATCTCTGGTGTGCTGACCTGGTGACCTTTCCAAAGGCTTGTCTTACAACCATACCTTTGCTTATCCTGATGTTTATAAACTTTGAATTTTCAGTAATTAACAAAAAACAAAAAAGCTGGTTTTGAAACAGTGTTCTTGGGAATCTTTTTGGATTTGAATTGTGGTTTATCTATGCACTTGCTTTTCCAGGCTTTATACCTAAACATGAACTTGTTTTATTGTGATGTGTCCATGTTCTTACTGTGACTACATGTTAGAACTTATTACCAGTTTTCAGTCTGACCAATTACGTCTGAATGTGGTCCAGCTAAGTTTGTTTATGTCTTATTGCTATAGGATTGATTGTGGACATTTGATTTCCTCTTTGTGAGTTTGTGTTTAAGCATTTTGTTCTTTTTATTGATCAGCTTTGTTATCTCTGTGACTCAGTGTGGGCAGGCACACGCCATGCACATGGATGTGGAGGTCAGGACAGCCTCTGCTGCTTCCTTTTAACTTGTTACAGGCAGGATCTCTTCTCCTGTCTCTAGCTTCCATCCCTCCATAGGAGACTGGGAAAGCAAACTCTGCTCGCACACTAAGGTCTTTGTGTTCTGTGATTTCAAACTCAGTTCTTCATTCTTGTGCAGCAGACTTTCTACCCGCTGAGGTGTCGCTAGCCCCAGAGAGCTGTCTTTGTCTTTAATGGTTTATAAGAACTCTGTCTTTTTTAGATGCTGGTCAGTACTTGATAGAGTGTTATAAGACTATTTCGTATGGTTTATCTTTCCATTCTTTTGGTGAACAAACTATTTTAGTGTAAGTTTTCTTTTGCCCGTTTTCTTTGTAGTTAGTAGTTTATGTTTGTAAGGAAGTTCTTTCCAGTACATGGTCAACAGCACTGCCATTTGGCTGGCCCACTTTGAACCTAACATTTTATAATTGTTTCTAAAAGCTTTCTAGTATTACATTTCACATTTTTGTCTTTTCTGGAATTAATTGTTAGTATCATTGAAACTGAAACTGCCATTTAATTTTCCATATAGATAATTCCACTTCATAGCACCATTTCCTGGAAAGGTCACCTTTATCATAAGCCAGGCAGCCATAGAAGAAACGCTTGGGTCAGGTTGTAGCCTGTCTGCGCCATCTTATTAGTCTACTTATCAGTCTTGTGTCTCTGCGCCATCTTACTAGTTTACTTATCAGTCTTGTGTCTCTGCACCATCTTACTAGTCTGCTTATCAGTCTTGTGTCTCTGTGCCATCTTATTAGTCTTACTAGTCTACTTATCAGTCTTGTGTCTCTGCGCCATCTTATTAGTCTACTTATCAGTCTTGTGTCTCTGCTACACTCTGATTTGTTGCAGTGTGCTTCACTCAACATGTGGCCTGTTTGCTTAGAAGACACAGAGAGTCATTGTAGGCATTTGGCCTTGTCACATATTCAACCAGCCATAAGTCAAATGTGTTTGGAATGAAAATTCAATCCATACTGAGCAGCCACAAACCTTTTTCTTACCATTATTCTCTGCGTTACCTCTTGACTACTCTCTATATAATGTTGGGCATAAAGATTATTTCACATAGACAGAATGTATGAATGTCATATGCAAATATTACACCATTTATATAAGGGACTTGGGCATCTGCAAAGCCTGGTGTCCATCAGTGGTTCTAAGGGACCAGAGTAGGCTCTCTTAAAGTCAGGGTTGTTGAGTGTGTTACTTAAATCATTTCTGGCTTTCCTTGCTTAAAATATTCCTAGTGAGTAAAAGCAAAATTGCTTTTGACCCTGTGGCTTAATTACCTTTTGTTCATTACTTTAAAGCTAAATTACTAAATGCATCAGGAATTAGTTCTTTGATTTTATGAGGTTACCTTTTCTTCTAAGCCAGTGGTTCTTGACCTGTGGGTCACTACCCCACAGATTTTTACATTACAATTTGTAACAGTAGGAAAATTACAGTTATGAAGTAGCAACAAAAATAATGTTATGGTAGAGTATCACCATAATATGAGGAACTATATTAAAGGGTCAGGGATTAGGAAGGTTGAGTACCACTGCTCTAAGCTTTTGTCTGCTTTGCCCAATATTACTTAAATGGTACCAGTGCTTGGCATGGTGTTTCTGTGCTGTTTTGTGATTTCTACTTATCTTTGTGTCACAGTTGTGTTCTCTCTTGAGCAAGTATGATAATTTGGGAGCTTATAAATAGTTTTAAGACAATTTTTAAATATTCTTATCTTCATATATGTATTTCTCCATTGCTTGGCTATGTTTTCATGGAAAAATTCACCTTTATAACTACTGTCATTACTAAAACCAAAGTCTGATGACTTACAAACTTACATACCATTATTTTTTTAATTTTCTTACTTAACTGGTGATTGCTAACCCTTTTCCATGGACTTGTGACTTGACTATCCAACTTGGCATTACAACTCTTAGATTCCTATCCAGTTAACAAGAAAACCCTTCCTCTGGGTGATCTTGTCTCTTTAACTCAGTAGAAGGCTTAGTTGAGTTACTTTGAGATTGTCCAGTTACCTCCTTAAGCTTAGTAACTAACTCAGATGGAGTAATATATGTTAGAAACAGGTGTCTTTATACCCCATTTTGTACCCTCTTTGTATACTATTATCTGAATATGAATTATAAGGCATTCTGAAATTAACTTTATTTGATTTTGTTGTTAGCTGTTGTTTATGAAGAATCGTGCCCGAAAACAAGGTATTCACTTGAATCTTCTACCCAGTGGATTTAGCAAGAGGAAAGAGAATTCAACAGTTTTTGATCATAGGTAGGTTTCTCACTTTTATTGTATATATAGTTATTGTAACTTGATAAGAAACCTACAATGTTTGGTTTGCTTTAGAACATTGTAAACAAAAGTCTGATCTATAAACTGTTCCTGGATGATAGGAGAAACTGATAATTGCATGTCCTGTGACTGGTGTATATGTCCAAGGACATGTATGCTGTTCATGTACATAACAAATCAATAAATAATCTTGTGATTTAATCCCAGGAAGTTGGAATTTGATAGCATGTATTTCTCATAGTGCCTCAACAATATTTGTGGCTGGGCTGGAATTTGATAGTGTGAGTTTCTAATGGTGCCCAGTAATGCTCTGGCAGAGAATCCTACTTTGAGGAATAGTGCTGTGAAGTTTTCTGAAATCTAGAACATCATGGAAGTATTTGGGGAGCTTAACTTCAAATCTCGAAAGGGCGGTGAAAGCTAAGTTCCTTCAATTAAATTGTTCCTCCTCATTCAGCACTGTGTACCTTGATGCAAGGTTAAAGCCCTGAGAGACTTACTGCCTCAAGTTTTGTAGGCAAGTCTCACTGTACTACCCATTCTTGTCTCAGAGTTCTGACTCAAGCACTTCCCACCTTACACCTCTGTAGGCCTCATTGCAGTATCTGTGACTTCTTAGGAACTTTGGTCAGTTGTTTTAGAGGACCTTGTTCTCCATCTCCTCTCTTCATTCTCCCCTTCTGACTCTCCTGCGGGGTTCCCTGAGCCCTGAGCAGAGGGATTTGATGTAAATATCTTGTTTAGAGCTGTGTGTTCCAAGCACACATGCTCATGCTTTTGCTTGGGCTCACTCGTGTTCTCTCTCTCCCTCTCTCTTCCTCCCTCCCTCTCTGCATAGTGTCTGGCTGTGCTTCTCTATCTGCAGGAAAAAGCCTCTCCGACTATAGCTGACTAAGGCACCAGTCACTCGTTAGTAGTACTCAGCCTATGCGATTAGGTCTACTCTCAGTATCTACTCTCAGCCTGTGTTCTGGTACGGCCTAATGACCTGTTCCCCAGAAGGACCCGGGGGTTGTTAACTTCTGCTACCCCACCCAGTGCTCCACAACCCCTGAGCCCTGTGCTTATTTTTGTTCTTCCTGATTAGGACTGTGAGTCCTAAACTTCTTAATCCATCTTTTGGACTTAGGGTTTAGTTTGGTTTTTTGCTTTCTACAGAGGTATATATCATCTTTATAGAGAATTAAGATCATAGAGACATGCCCATTGTTAAAAATGTGAATTAGTATTTAAGTGTTCCAGTCCTGTTTTAGAAGTTAGCCACTAGGTGTCCCTCTTGTAAAGACTTAACAAACATTTTACAAATTTAAAAATACTGTATTCTTTAGATACAATTATAGCTTTCTAATTATATCATGTAACATGCCCATCTACTTGTTTGTTAACATAATTGCACTCATTTCCTTAAATAGTTGTAGCCATGCATTTCTTTAAACTCAGGCTTGTTTTAGCATGGTATCTATGTAAGTTTAGGTTTGTACATTCCTCTAACTTTGCTTTAGAAAGGAGCAAGGATAAATGAAGTGAGTCTCACAGTTGTGAGAACAAGTGGGCTTTACAGTGAGATTCAGAGTGCAATAGGCGGGTGGTGCAGATGCCTAGCGGCGCTGAAATGGTGGACTCTGCCATTCCTTTTCCATGTGGCTTTTAGATGTCATGAAGGAATTGCAGAATGACTGCAGGGCCTTCCAAAAGCACTATGAAGAAGTAGAAGCTTGCTTGTCCTCCTGTCCAGCCTCTCCTGACTATGTCCGTGCCAACAGGAGCAAGGGACTCACCTTCCCTAGGTAGTGCTGCTAAACAACTGTCTACGGAAAACCTAACGCTCTGTCATGTTCAGTCCTCATGCTTTTACCATGATGGCCACCTACTCAGAATATTATAGCTTCTTGACCACTGCGGTCAGTGCCTCAGTGCTCCATTGGCCGTTGACAGGATTGCCAGTAGTTTAAATCTCATCACCTAGCCTGTGTCTGAAATGTTTTGTTCTTTCTGTGGCCAGAAGTTAACATCTGCTTTTCAGTCACTCTACAGCCTGAATTGCTACTTTTGAAGCAGAGCAGAGACCATTTCAGGTGTTTTCATGAATAACGGAGATGCCTTGTGTGTTTGCTAATTAAAGAAGATTCCGACATAGCTCATACTCTTTGCTTGTTTCGTGCTCGCCATGATAAAAGCCTGATGTTACGTGAGGGGAGTTTTCTTGGCAAGTTACTTCTCTGTGCCTATTGCCTTGGGTATAAAAGAGGATCCATGCAGTACTCAGACTGTTTGTCATGTTTGAGGGTATTCAGTTCAGAGTGCCTTTCAGAACTAACTGTGGGCCAGTTAGTTCTGAAGCTCAGAATTAGGCTTGATGAACAGAGCTGTTAGTTCATTGACCTTAGGGAATCCTTATTTTTAAAAAGCACCAGATGAGTTTGAAGTCTGCCTCTGGTTGAAAACTACTGGCCTATGTACCAACTAGCACCTGCCCAACTTATTGGCAGACTCTGCACAGTTGAGTACTACCAATTACAGTGGTTGCATACAGGCTACAGTAGATGCACAAGTCTCACTGCCTGAGATCACATGTGTGGGTTGTGACCACATCCCTGACAAGAGGCAAATGAAAGGGGGAAGGACTTACCTTGGATCATGGTGTAAGAGGAGGGTACAGTTGTTTGGGTGAGGAATAGATGGTGGGGGTTCATCTCATCCAGGTAAACCAGATACAGAAAGACTAGGGCCTAGAAGTGGGAATAGACTGTAATGCTTAAGGCCTGTAACCCCAGCAACCCGTTTTTCCAGCTGTATCCCACCTCTTAATGTTCTATAGCCTCCCCAGACTGGACCACTGGTCAGAGAGCATTTTACTTTCTATTCAGACCTCATCAAGGTTCAGGACACATTTAAATGGAAGGGGAACAGTTCTGTGCTCTGCTAGTATGAGAGCAACTCCAAAGGCCTCGGGAGTTTATGACAGTGGAGGGAGTTTGTGTGTCTTCAGGGTGGTGAGTCATAGGGGGCTGCAGACAAGCCTGCCATGCTACACCAGGGAGGTCATTGAGGTAGTCTGCCCCTCCTGATTTCCTGCTGAGCTGAAGTGAACCCAAGGTGTTGACCCTGCTGATCCTAGGATGCCTCCCTCTTCTGTACCTCCTCACTGTCTGTGCAAGTGTACAAACAGCTCATCTTCTCCCCATCATGTCTTTTTTGCCTGAGCTCCTAGAGTACTTATTTTCTCCACAGTTAACATGAAACAGGTCTGTTTTTCTTCCTCCATCCTAGTGTCCCCATAGGAGCTTCTGAGTATTTTGAAAGGTACATTTTGTGTGTGTGGAACCCTTTTACACTTCTTAGAAAAACTTGTATTCCTGAACCTTCCCTAGGAAATGGCTCTGTGCTCCCCAGTCTTAGACCAAGCCAGGTATTCCCAAATGCCACTTCCTTCTACCGCACAGCCAATTAAGAACTGCCAGAAGTGGTTAAAATGCCTTTTTCATCTCAGCTTTCGTGGACTGCATTTTTTTAGTATGTCATCTAGTCACTCCAGCACTACCTAGCTAACCTGTTTTCCTGTTACCGCGTAGTGCAGTGCTTCATGGGCAAAATATATAACTGGTCCTTTTGAAAGTATTTTCATAATGATGTGAGACATAAAATTGTGGTTTTCATTTTCAAACTTAGTTATTTTAATACAAACTAAGTAACTGAGCAGATCCTTTGTATTCATGCTTCCAGAAGTACTTAATCATGGTACTAATCCTAATAAATTATTTTTATGAGGATGTGTTGCATTTATTTTTGAGAAACTTTAAGTTTCTGTCATGAAAAACACTTTAAAGGTCAGGAGGCTGTGAGCGAAGGATCGTGTAGCTGTTTCATGCATTTGCCCTTCAAGGGCTTCCAAATTTGGTAGATTTTCTTTCAGTTTTCAATTAAAATAAGATTTTATGGCTGCAAGTGGAACAAAATGCTTATATTCCTAAAATTCCATCAAGTATTACTTGATGTTTCTAAATGTCCTAACAGTTGGCAGTTTGCATCTGTCTTCCTGTCTGTTGCTTATAAATGAAAGGTGAAGTGTAGTGTCTTGGTTTTTGTCAACCTGCCACAAACTGGGAGAAAGAGCCTCAACTGAGGAATTAATTGCCTCCATCAGACTAGCTTGTGGGCATGTTTGCCATGTTTTCTTGATTGTTAACTGTTTCTTGATTGTTAACTTGATTGTTAAGAGGCTCAGCCTACTGTGAGGCATCCTATCCCTGAGCATGCTGGCAGGAACTCTATTAGAAGAATAGCTGAGCAAGCCAGAAAGCAGTGTTCACCCATGGTCTGCTTCAGTTTCTGCCTTTAGGCTCTTGCCTTGAGTTTCTGCACTGGCTTTCCTCCGTGATGGACTGTGACCTGTAAGACAAATAAATGTTCTTCACTCTTGTTTGTAGTCCTGGTGTTTATCCCAGCAAAAGAAAGCAAACTAGAACGTCTGAGAAAAGTCTAGTCCCTTACCACATAGGATGCTTGATGCATAAAATAAAATACCCAGGTCAGACCAGCTTGACAGTTGGAAATCTCACGTTGACATTCAGACTGTTCAGTTAGGATGGACTGCAAGGTTATTACAATACAGTGATTTGTGTACAGCATCAAGGACCTGCTTTCTTTATGATTTTTCATGGTGTCATCTCTTTGCTTTTCTTGTTTTGTTTTGGCACATCCTAGGACCTTCAGTGCATCTTCTGTGCTATGAGCTTAATTGACATGGTTATAAAACCCTGCTAGTAACAGCCTGTATTAAAGCAGATTATTATATAATAAGCAGATATACTCATTATATCAGTAAGGAGCACAGGGGTGACCTGGAATCAGAAACTATGCAACCCCTGAGATACTGTATCCAGGAAACTGGCGGATCGAGCGTCCACTGCTAGAGTGTGGCTGTGGATTAGGAAAATGGAAGTGAGCGGTAGGGATGGGTGCCTAGCAGACAGTTATAATGTCCACTGTGTCTTTAGAAAATTGTTCATATAGGAGGTAAATATTCACAATAAAAGTAATTGTGGCATATTTGAATTGGAATTTCTGAGAAACAAGTGGTTTATTGTTGAATTTTTATTTCTGGAAGTATTTTGTTTCTCTAATAGATTAAAGTATGGATTCTAGAGTTATGATACTCTTGTGTTCAAATACCACCTTCCCAGTTGGCAGCTGAAGAGTGATCTCTGCAAAGAAACCTTTCCACCTTCCTGTTTTCATCTGTAAAACGAATTACATTTATGTAATCGTTACAACTTAGAAATGTATAACCCTACTTGATTCTAAAACAAAATATTATCCATATTATTATTTCTTCATTCAAGGATTTTATGGTAGTTAACAACCAATAGTTTCTAATTTTTATAGACTGTTCTGAAATGCAGACATGTGGAAGATCTTTCTTTAGCTTAACCTCATAATATCTCTTGTTATTAAAAAATACCAGAGACCAGGTAATTTATTTTATTTACATATACCTAGAGTTTAATTTTCATGACTATGGAGATTAAGAACTTTTTAAATTTAATTTTGCTACTGTTTTAATGTACATATCATATATGTATGTGTAATCTTGGAGGCCAGAAGAAAGTCTTTGGAACTGGAGTTTTAGGTGTTTGTGAGCTGTCTGATGTGGGAGCTGGGAACTGAGGCTGGGTCCTCTGGAAGAGCAGCAAGTACCACTGAGCCTTCTTTCCAGGCCCAGAGACTCAGAAGTCATAAGAGAAGCAAGAAGGCTTCACTGGCTATCACATGGGGAGATAGAACAAGCCAGCCAGAGAGGAGCATGTGTTCATAACGGAACACTTCCACATTAATCCATTAGCATGTGCATGGTCTGACTCATCCATGTGGGCAGAGCCCTCTTCAGTGCTGTTGTCTCAGAAGTTCCACCTCAGTACCGGTGTGGTAGGAAGCTTGTTTCCAGCACATGCGCCTTGCTGGGCATCTCCATACTGTCTATCCTAGGAAACATCTGTAGCTAACACTCTCAAGTTCAGGTTCAGGCTGATAGCATGTCAATGTGGCTCTCAAAAATAGTTAGAAGTACTTCTTAAAAGCACAAATGAAGCGAGGTGTGGTGGCACAAGCATGAATCCCAGCATTCGGGAGGAAGAGCTGGGTGGATCTCTGCATTTGAGGCCAGCCTGGTCTATCTACAAAATGATTTCCTGGACAACCAGAACTACACAGTGAAACCCTGCCTCAAAGTCACCCAAAAAAAGGACCAACAAGGGCCAGTGAAATGGCTCAGTGAGGAAAGGTGCTTGCTGCCAAGTCTTAGGAATCTAGTTAATACCCAGGGCCAGCATAGTAGGAGGAGGGAGCCAACTCCTACAGGTTGTCCTCTGACCTCCAGCTGTGTGCCATAGACAATACTGCTATGCTCAAAAAATAGATAAATAAATGTAACCAAAGAAAAGGACAGTTAAGTCTCTGTTGCCTCCCACATTCAGGGATTATAAGCATGTGTCTGGTTGTTTATAACATATTTCTCAGCAAAATAACTTTGAGGCTATCAAAATAATTACATCCATAATCCAGTCCTCATTGGGCCTGTGTGTCTGAGTGTACAGGCCAGGGATCAGTCAGTGTTCCTCAGACATTTACCACGTTTGTTTTGGGTTTTGGGAGTTTTGTTTGTTGGTTTGTTTTGTTTTTTGAGATAGCATCTCTCATGTATGTGCAGCTCACTGACTGGGCTAGACTGGCTATGAGCCCCAGAGGTCTGAACCCAGGGCATCCAGCAGGCACATCATTTGCCACCTGAACCATCTGCCCCAGCAGCCCAAGTAATAGTTTGTGAGGAAATATATTCAGGTGAATTTCTAATAAGGAAGTATTTTAGTTCTTAAAAAAATGTAAGGATTACTTCCAGTGTTTGTCTCACTATTATCTGGTTCTTCTCATTAAAAATATCTTTGGTTTTAGTAGTAGTGGAAAACAGCAAATCATATGCAGCAAATTTAATGCAGACCTATTTTTAAATAAGAATGAAGGCATTCTCAGACTTGGAAGTACATCATTCAGCATGCGTACAGCCCTGTGGCATGAGCAGTAGTACCATTTATCAGGAACTGACGACTTTGGATTTGTATATTCCTTAGGAATCTGATAGAACTTCAGATTAAAATGGCAGTTTTTAAGAAATAAAGTCAAGAATAATTGAGTACATGACCATAGAACCCTCTGCCAGTGTCTTCAACTACGTATTATTTTATTGAAACTTGGAAAGGATGATCCTTCAAAGTTCCAAGTAAGTGAGGGTTGATAAATATGTATAACTCTTAGAAATAAATAGTGCATAATATTTATAGTCCCTATTTCATACATGTGCCATCAGTTTTTCCATTTTTTTTTCTATTCTCCTCCCTCTTCCTGGGGAGCCTTTCAAACATTCTCCTCCTAACTGCACCCTGCGGTGCTTGCTCTCACACATTGGATGTCTGTTTATATATTGCCCCTGTGGAGGCTCAGTCATTAAGATTTTGTTGACTATCCAGAAAACATTGGGACAGTGCTGGCTCTATTGCATGGATGGTGTGTGTGTGTGTGTGTGTGTGTGTGTGTGTGTGTGTGTGTGTGTGTTCGTGTTCGTGTTCATGTCAATATTTGGGGAAAGATAAGAAAATGTCACCATACCCTTGCTAACCCTCTGACACCTTTGGCTTCATGTGACTCCAAGAACTGCTTCTGAGTGACTTGTCCAGAAAGGGATGACACTGTTAGTGATTGTGTCTACTGCCTCCACCACCTCACTGATCAGGTCAGCCGTAAACAACTGTCTTGGGTGGTTAAGCTATGTGCAGTGTTCTAGGTAGTATTTTCGTTCTTGAGAAAGTGGATTTGCCAACGGTGCAGTGATCGTGTTGTTGAATGCATCTGACTGAACCTGGGGAACAGTAGCCCTAGTGAGTTGCAGTAACTGATAGTGATGCTAATCCTGTCCCAGGACTCTGTTATGGCGGTGTTTTCCTGCTGGGGATGCTGGGGAGCATCTTCAGTTACAGTTGTCAGAGTTCTTACAGCATCCAGCGCGTCAGGCTGGGACTCTATTAACTATCCTCCAGAGGGTTTATGGCACAGTGAAGTAGCTGGCCCTGCCACAGTTGAGAAGCACTGAACTAGCCTGACGATACAAGTATTTCTTGGGATGTGTCTTTAGAAGATACCAGGTAGCATTCGGGCTTTAGTATATGTTCATATTTTATGCCATTTGTATATCACCATATATAATTATGAAAATTGAAAACAATTCTTTTGAGTCTGCAGAGCAGATTCTTTTTTTGGTGGGGGGTGTGGGGGGGGTTCGAGACAGGGTTTCTCTGTGTAGCCCTGGCTGTCCTGAAACTCACTCTGTAGACCAGGCTGGCCTCAAACTCAGAAATCCGCCTGCCTCTGCCTCCCAAATGCTGGGATTAAAGGTGTGCGCCACCACCTCCCTGCTACATTAAAAGTCTTACAGGAAGAGCCAGAGAGATGGCTCAGCAGGTGCAGCTGCATGCTATTCCTGCAATTGCTTGCTTAGAACTAGTAACTGCTGCATCTGAATTCAGATCTTTGTAAAAGTTCTTTGTCTCTGAGATACTAGACATCAGGCTTCTATATTAGTAATGTGTGTTTTTGATGTTGTTCTATTAAAAAAAAACTAAACTCAGTTGTTTCTTGTGTAATAATGGCACTATAAACACAAGCATTATCTCCACACTTTTTTCTTCAGCTTTTCCAAAACCAGCCTTAGTACTAAAAAAAAACACAAACAACAACCCTGCTGTATTCAAATGTGTGGTAACTTACCCTAACAGACAGGATTCATTGGCATACAGTCATTTCATTCAGATTAAAAAAAAAAAGAATCCTCACTAAATCTTATAAATGCTTGATGGAAGATGTACTGCTAATGTTGTGCTTTTTAAAGAATGTTATAGATTAGGGTTGTGCTATTTGTAACTGCTGATCATTGCCTCGCAGAGACATAGCAAGTGGGTGGCAAGGGTATTCTTAAGAAAGTACATGTAGGTCAGGTAAGGGCAGGCTGACCCCTAACTTCAAGGACAAGCTGGCCTACATAGCATGTGTTCTAGGCTAGCCAGGGCTGCAGAGTCAAACCCGGAAACCCTGTTTCAAAAGCAAACAGACAGAGGAGAACCACATAAACCATCACTTCAGATGAAGAGATTTAAATTTCTGTAATGGTGCTTCAAACAGTGGTTGGGCCTTGTGAATTTCATTTTGTTTGATTTGGGTCTGATGGGTATGTGGTCATTTTTCTAAAAGCAAATATTTAGCGAGTTATGTTAGGTCCCATATAGACCTAAGTCTAGATGGAAAGCAGAGGCACTAAGTTCATTTTGCTTAGCAACCAGCCTGTTGTGTCCTGTTTTGCTACTGAATGCACACAGTCATCCTCACAAGTGTGTAGACAACCAGCTGGACTCAACTGGACAGGACTTCCTTCACCTGCTTTCTAGATTAGTTGGAGAACACCAACTCACTGTGCTTAATCACGAGGAAATGTGCATGTAAACTCCAAATGCAAGCTCACCAACCTCCAAAGCCCCTGCTCTGGGAAACTGCCTTCTAATTCAGGAAGACAAATGTCCTCAGGTTCAGAACTGTCTCACTTCTGTTCTTTCCTCTTACCAACCTTACAAGCCCATTACTCCAGGAACATGGTTGCCACGGCTTTAGAAAATGGCAAACAGCACTGAATAAAAGCAGTAGTTTACGTTTTGAGACCGACTATAGAAAAGTCCTTCAGTGGAAACTCTGAACTGATCTATTGGCTTTGATTCCTCTCTACCTTAACCTGCTCATCATTGTTCTTTCCTAGGAAACAGCAGTTCTATTGGCATGTGAAGCTCCAGTTTCCTCAGAGCCAAGCAGAATATATAGAAAAAAGGTACGCTACCACCCACCGCTGTCCGTTACAGATGTTTTCCTTTAAGGCTCTGGCATTACACAGGCGAGTGGCTGAGTGAGTAAGCTAAGCTGTGCGTGTCACACAGTGCAGTGTCGTTGGCAGTGATTACGGGATCTGCAGCCAAGCCCAGCGGCATGCAGATCAAATCAGCTACAATGCTGCGATGCTGACGGTCTACAAAGTGGGTCACACTTGAAGGGGAGAAGGTAACATAGACTGGCAGTAATTGTTTGAGCGGGGAGCGTGATTTAAGGAGAGGGATGTCATTTGAATCAGGAGGTCTGAAACTGAGGATTACACAGGACATGAAAGATAACCAAGAATTCTACTATAGAAAAACTCCTCTATAGTGATAGAATCCACAGAAAATATTATAGGTATATGTATGAAACCTGTGTGTATACATCACAATGTACCTACGTATGTATACATAAGTACACCATAACTTAATGTTTTAAGGCTTGTTAAGGTTTTTAACTAAGAGTATATCCAAGTATCACTCAGATTCTATTACCCATGTGCTGTGTGGTTCTAAGTGGTTCTAAGTGCATGGTAGGTGCTATCCTCAGCATCTGTCCCCACTGTGCATTCTGTCTTTGGAATTGTCACAGGGAGTTAGCAAAGAATTTTGTTACCAAGCAGAAGGCAGGACTGGTCTTGCTTAATACAAAGGGGTATAACGGCAGTGGTTCAGTGAGTTAAATTGCTAGGGTATGTTACTGTTTTGGAGGAGTCTTAATTTTCTTATGCAGCTTTTATAGAAATGTAAAGCTGTGTGCATATACAGGAAAGTTTGAAAACCTAAAATGCTTCATTCCAGGGAAATTGATATCAACTTTAAAACCTGGTCTGTGGCTCTGGCTGAATGAACAGAACACTGGCTGCACTGCTGCCTCCTGGGCGCTGCACTGCAGCCTCCTGGGCGCTGCACTGCTGCCTCCTGGGCGCTGCACTGCTGCCTCCTGAGCGCTGCACTGCTGCCTCCTAGGCGCTGCACTGCTGCCTCCTGAGCGCTGCACTGCAGCCTCCTAGGCGCTGCACTGCTGCCTCCTGAGCGCTGCACTGCTGCCTCCTGGGCGCTGCACTGCTGCCTCCTGGGCGCTGCACTGCAGCCTCCTGAGCGCTCCTCAGATATATTTCTTTGAGCTTCATACATGTTTCAGTTTTAACTTTTTAAAGTTTGAACATAGGTGTACATTAAAAGCAGCTTCGTATTTTTATAAGTGATAAGATTTTCTAAATTTTTAAAGACTTTAATCACATGTTCCTAGAAAGTCTGTTGTGCTTTTCTTCTGCAAAAACTTACCATGAAAGAATGTTCTATGCTATATTTTGTCAAGAATAAAATAAAGGGTCCTTGCCAGCTTTTACACCAAATTTAGTAGTTTTAAGTTAACACTTAGTAGCAATTATAAATAATAACGCAGCTATTTTTCTTCTTTGTTGAAAAGAGTACCAGATGATAAAACTATTAATGAAATTCTAAAACCTTACATCGATCCTGAAAAGTCTGACCCTGTGATTCGTCAGAGGTATGTTTCAAAAATCTTGTAGCTTTCCTGACAAGATTTAAACTGTTGACATAAAACGTTGTACAATTGTGCACTTGTGTGCACACACGTGCTGCAGAACACATAGAGTATAGAAAGCTTGGAGAATGGGCTCTCTCCTTCTGCCTTGTGCCTCTCAAGGTTAGAACTTAGACCACAAGCATCTTTACTTGCTGGGTCATCTTGTTGGATGCAAATGTTAAAGTATTTTTAAGTGTGTATTTATTATAGGAAGTTGTGGCTATATTTAAATATGTTGTTGGAACTTGCTGAGGTTCAGTCATTGTAAAACTAGTGCCATTTACTGTGCCACAGACACTCAAGTAGGCAGTAATGGTGTCAATTCATTTAACTGTTGCAGCAGCTCATACCTATTTTACAGGTGGAGAAACTGAGCCTGTAGGTTAACTGAATAGGTTAAATAACCTCCTGTGACCAATAAGCAAGGAAGCTGAGATTCAGACCCCTATGGGACTGAAGTCTGCAGTCTCAGCCGTAGACCAGACTGCCTTTCACATTGAACCAAAAATTCTAAAACAAGCTTCTCTAGTAACTGTAAAAGACAGGAAATTATTTTTCAGCCAAGTCCTCAAATAACTAAATAAGGTTATACTTTGCCTCCAGAAATACAGCATGGTCAGAAGTGGCTAGCACAGCTTAGTGGAAAGTTTCTCCTGGATATGTGAGTTAAGTAGCTACCTCTGTCTGCCTCTTAGGAACTGTGTGATCAGAGCAAGCTGCTTCACCAGCATGATTTAATTTCCCCATTAGTGGTATTAGAATAATACTAGAAAAAAAAAGTCAGGAAGTGTGAGAGAGAAGTATGAAGTGGAGGCCTGGCCTCCTCTGCGGTGCACTGACTGGAAGCTTGCTGGACAGCTGCTTTCCAGTTCGTGCTCCCCGCTCCCCGGCGGGGCCGAGTGGATGGCCTGATCTTGAGATGGGAGAGCTGGTTGGATTCCTAGAGCATTGACATTTACACCTGGTGGGTCCTAAGTGTCTGATCTGATCTATTGTCTCTCACTACTGAAGAAGACAGAGCCAGCTAGACTCCTGCAAGCCATGCAGGAGCAACTCTGACAGTTAAAGCTTGCTTAATTGATAATCTGGTAATTATCATTGCTCAGGTAGTTGGCATTGATGGACAGCGCTTGTTACTAAACTGAAAGCAGTATAGTGGTAAGCAGCTTACTGTTGCTGGTACAAGGATATTTTCTAGCATGTGTGCTGTCAAAACAAGACTTGAATTTCAGATGTGTAACCTCGTACCAGGTATTGCTTTCACATCTTGCTTAGAAAACATCTTTTCTTTCTCTCTAGGATAGCTGAATTATAAACATTAGCTACTCATAAGTGCTTAGTCTCTATAAAGACTATCTTGGAGTAGACTAAAAATTAATTTTGCTTCCTCCACTGCAATGTTTTCTTTCAGATTGAAAGCCTACACACAGTCACAGACCGGGATCCAAATTTTAATGAGGGTCGAAAATATGCAGCAAAATATGATAAGGTAAAATTGTTCCCCCATTTTCTCTATGCATAATTAACTAGCTTGATTAGGTGAAGTAGTTAACTATTATACTCATTGTTTTGCTGTTAACAAAAATCTAGAAATCTAAACTTATCATTTTCAAGTTAAAATACTAAAATAATCACACACAAGTTTTATAGCAATCGCCTATCTGGGTTTTTTGGCTTTTCAAGGCAGGGTTTCTCTGTGTAGTCCTGGCTGTCTTGGAACTTGGACCAGGCTGGCCTCAAACTCGCAGAGATCCACTTGCCCCTATCTCCCAATTGGTGGGATTAAAGGTGTGCACCCATCACACTTAGTTTGAGTATTTTAAAGTATCCTCAGATGCAACCAAAAGTCACTCATCTCAAGAATGTATGAGTTCCGATGTTTATATTTATAATTTTGGAAACTCAAAAGCTCACATTATCAGGTGGCTACTGCATAAACTGTCTTAGAAAGCACCACATAGAAAGGCAAACTACGAGCTGAGAGATTATTGCTGGGCTCTGTTCATCAACGACTAGGTCACCTTTGGAGCCATGTCTCCACCACTGAGCTTCGACGACTCCTTGTGCTAGGCTGCTCCTGAGGGGTGGCATCTATCTGGGTCTACAGGAACGAGAGAAACCGTGAGAGTGCTGGCCACCTTGCCTCCCCAAATCTCTGCCTTTAACTTCCTACACTAAAAGAAAAGAAAATATGGGGGGAAATGTGTTATCTGAGATAATTGCAAGTAGCAGACATTAGTCACTGTTGAGAGACCATACAGATGGCTTGCTTATTGTTTGCATCAGTGCACGAATCTGACACCCAGATTACTTTAACAAAAGAAAATAATATTCATTTTAGTTATTTTAGTGTGAGCTTTGCATGGTTGCTTTATACTTACCTATTCGGGTTGCCTGATAATTCAGTTTTACCAGACCTGGGGCAGGCAGCCTGTGTCATTTTTGTACAGTCATAAAACAAAAGAAATGATGTACATCTTGGGCTTGCTTGTTGATTGGTTACTGATTTGTTTAGGTTGGTATATTGTTCCCATTTTCCTTCATTAACTGTAAGGTTCTGCTTGAATCAAGGTAAGTTGGGCTGCGGACAGTGAACAAAGGTACTCATTAAACTAGTCAGATTTGACTGGCACAGTGCTCACTTCTAAAACTCAAGAACATCAAAGTGTTTTTGATAAAAAAGATAATTGTAGGATACTTACTTAAACTATAGAACAGATTGCTGGTCTGATGGCAAATATTATTAACATTAGAAATTTGAATTAACAAAGACAAAGTGTAGAGGATGGAAAAGCAGCAGAAGTGCCTGTCAGAGGATGAGCCCGAGAGAGGGTCAGAGGAACAGTCAGTCCTGGAAACCAGTCAGAGCAGGTGAGCCTGCACATACACCTCATTTGCTTCAACTGGGTTTACAAAGAGAATGGCCTCTTTTATTACTTACATGACTAAGATCCCTTATCAGAGAAATGTTGTTCTAGTAAGAGATAATAACATTGTCTTTCCAGAGTACATACTTTATAGAGAACTTAAAGCCCTGTTTGTCTTACATTAAAACATTCCATATTAGATCTTACAGGCCACATTTCTTGTTTATATCATTCACAATAACTATATATCCCATTATTTTAACTTGGCAAAAAATTCATCCAGCTTAGTATCTTACGAAAATGATGTGACTATAAAAGATTGTCATTTCAGTTT
>NW_022196898.1:92940689-92968690 GCF_008632895.1 Mastomys coucha
GGAGGAAATGAGTTCTGAATGAAGTTCCATGTGGCTAACACTGGCCTGAGTTAGGCATCATGTTTTTTAAGCAACAGCTCCTTTTAGCCAATCATTTCTTCAGGGAGGCATACTGAGGTCAGGGCTAGCTGTTCTCACAGACTGCTCACCACAGGGTGCACAGGTTTACATTTCTTTTCTTTTTTAAGGTTTATTTATTTATTTTTATTTATTTTATGTATATGAGTACACACTGTAGCTGTATAGACAGTTGCGAGCCTTCATCTTGTTGTTGGGAGTTGAATTTAGGACCTCTGCTTATTCTGGTCAACCCCGCTTGCTCCGGTCGGCCCCACTTGCCCTGGCCCAAAGATTTATTTATTAGTAAAAATAAGTACACTTTAGCTGTCTTAAGATGCTCCAGAAAAGGGCGTCCGATCTCATTACGGGTGGTTGTGAGCCGTGTGGTTTCTGGGCTGGTGAGGTGGCTCAGCAGGGAAGAGCACTGATTGCTCTTCCGCTCTTCCGAAGGTCCTGAGTACATTTCTTTTTGAATACTTTGGGTCTTGGAGCAATGAGGGTTTTTCAGAAGCTTGTTTGAGATGGCAGCAGCTGTTACATCTGTACAAATGGCTTCCAGATCTACATGTATTGGCAGTCCTTCTCCCAAAGACGCACGCCTGGTCTCCAGCTATCTTTACTTACATGCCTCCATTAAATCTAAAGTTTAGTGTGTCTGCATTTGGGGGTGTGTATGTGTGATAGAGTGGATTGTGTATGGTGTGTGCATACATGCATGTGTGTATGTGGTGTGTATAACTCGTCTTTACACTGTTTGAACTAGAAATGAAAAATTAAATGATCTTGTTAGACTTACAAAGAAATTGAAAACTACTTTGCAGATATTTGAAAAGGAAATTGTGTGTCTGTGTGTTTAAAATGTCTGTTAGATCTTGGAGATTCTTTAGAATTGTCTGGCAAAGAGAGGCTTAATGAAGACTGTGGAATTGCTATTTGAGTAGGTATGTTAAACTTTCTCTTTTTTGTTTGTTTGGTTTTTTATTTGATTCTGCTAATTAGTTGGTAATGGGGGGAAATCACTTAGCCTGATAATAAAAATAGCAAAAATAAGAAGCTTTGGCATTATTAAAAACTGCTTATACATTGTATTGAGATTCATTTCCAATAAAATTAAATGTTGGTAATATAGTAAGTAGTGCTCAAATTTTTTAGTCCAGAAAAAAAATTAACTAAAGTCTTAAAATGAAAATGAATAGGAGATGTGGCTCAGCAGTTTAGAGCACTTGTTTAGAAACAAAGCCCTGTCATTAACCTGTAGTCCCAGCCCTTCTTTGCCTTTTTCCTCCTTCCCTTTTTTATTACACATGTATGTGTGTGTTGTGCATGTGTGCCTGCATATGGAAGACTAGCTGATGCTGTTTTCATTTGTACTCTTTGTATAAGGTAAGGTCTCTCACCGAACCATGAGCTCAGCAGTTTGGCTTGTCTTAGCCAGTCGGGTCATACTGCCTCCCCAGTGCTGGGGTTGCTGGTGCCTGCATGGACGTGGTTAGGGTTCTGAACTTACGCCTATACTTGCACACACAACATCAATGCACTGAGCATTCCCACAGAGCTGCGATGCAGACTGGCCCTTTGCTCACTCTGTAAACCAAGGCGGGCTTTGGACTGAAGCCCCTCCTGCTTCAGCCTTCTGAGTAGGTGGGACTTATGGTCTGAGTCAAAGTTTGTATTACATTCAAGGAATTTGGTTAAGTGCGGCTCTAAAACAAGTAGTTAAAAATTCACTCCAGCTACCTCGTGCCTGAAGAACATGGTTCTCCTTGTCATCTATGACCTCTGGTTTTTAAATCATTCCATCCCCTTCTACCTCAATGAGCCTTGAGCCTCGGGAGAAAGAAAAATAATACAGATGTCCTGTTTAGGGCAGAGCACTCAGTCTCTCATGCTCCACCCATGACCATTTATGGGTCTCTGTGTAAATCATCATCAACTGCAAAAAGAAACTTCTCTGATGAGGGTTGAGAGGTGCACTGAGCTACGGGTGTAACACTAAGTTATTAAGAACCAGGTTAGCAGAATAATAATAGTAGGTTCTCCGTTGAGGCTGATGGACTGTCTGATCACAGGTTTTTGACCCTTGTAATGGTACCAGACAAGCGTTTCACCTGTGGAATGAGTCTTAAATCCAGCCATAGTTACTCCATGACATTTCTACCACAGTTGTACCAGTGGGTGTATCTTGCCAGGGGCACTGTTGCTCTTGCTGTCAGGGATGCACAGCTGTGCAGGATTAATGCTTGCTTTCCTGGTCTGGCAGGACGCAGAGCGCCTTCCACAACTGTGAAAGCTAGCCAGCAGGGATGGCGCATCCAGGGCAGTATGTGTTGTGGTAAATTTTTAACCCAGTTTACCAATCAATTAATTCACAACTCCATAATTGGTATATAAGTTACTTGCCTAGATTGGGCAGATCTACCACTACACTGCTCTATTCCCATTTTCCTTTCACCTCGTCTTCCTCCTCCTTTGTCCTCCTCCAGTCTGCTCCCCCCCACACACACACTCACTCACACACACCACACTCACTCACACACTCACTCACAAACACACACTCACTCACACACACATACTCACACACACACACACACACAGCTTGATTTCTCCATGCTCTTTGACTTGCGTATGTGGTGTGCTTAGCAGTATGGCCTTACTGTCAAGTTCTGGAGGATAACCAAGAACATTGGCAGTAGCTCTTAATGTTAGGAGATATAGGACTTCACTGGTCAACAGCTCTAAAAGAGGCAACCCATTTGTTAGCCTGTGGTGGGAGCATTGTCACTCCCATTATAAGGTAATTCCTTTTGAACTACTTCCATTGTACATAGGAATGCACAGCAGTTGTGACAGTGTGCACCATAGCTCTGCAAGCCCAAACCAGACAGAATCCCGGCCTGGGGAGAGGAGGCAGATACTAAGTCCCACCACTAATTGAGCACTTACTGGAAAGAGTTCATCTGTAAGGTGTGACCCCTGATAGGCTGCTCACACTCCAGCTAGTGGCCACACATCCAAAGTGTATGTGTGGGACTTAAAGGTTTTTTTAAGAGACAGGAAGAAAAAGGGGGAGGGAGATCTGGGTGAGATGTGGGGAGGGAGGGATGTGATCAAAATGCATTGCATGCAATTCTTCATAGCTAATTAAAGGGGATACTAGTTAAAACAGATAGAAACCTTAAGACAATACATTCTTAAAATATGCAAACTAAAAATCTATTCCAGCACCTATTCCATTATTCTAGAATGAGCCATAATTTAAAAAAAAAAAAAAAAAAAAAAAATTTAAGCCACCAGATAGCAATGAGCTGACTTATACCATATTAAGTCTTGGACTTTCCTCCCACTCCACAAAAAAGTCAGAGGTTCAGTTTTGTACTTTTAGGATCAGTTGTTTTCACTTTTAACCCAGAACCTAGGAGGAGACATAGCTACTACCGCTCTACTAAAGTGTGGGTCCCATCTGTGGCAGATGTGCACAAAGCGTGTAGTTTTACAGCTGGGATCGCCTCACTCAATGACCTTATTTTTAGTGGAAAAATACCTTGTTCTCAAGGCAACTTTAAATTGCTACTTCTGGGGAAAGTTAAGCTTTGCTATTTTATATATTCGCTAGTGGAAGGGTAGGGATCCAGAGTGTCACCACCTAGATGGGACGCAGCATCATTTGCGGCCCTCCTCTTTTTAATTAAGTCTCTAGAATGTGAAGAATAGAAGCCTGCTGCCCTAGATTGCTGAGACAGACAGAGAAGGCAAGGCTGTTGACCTGTGTCTTTGAGAGACTGAGACAGGGCTGAGGTTACACTTAAGGGTCAGGATCTTATTTACCAGCAACCTTTGAGACACCTGGTGAGCCTTCTGAATGAACCCTGCTACCCTGCTCATGTCCCTGTGTGGTGCTGGGAGCAGGGTCAGCTGGCTTAGAGAAGGCTGAACAAGTAAAACAAGAATTGTGTGCAGTGTCCCTGAGGCTAAGAAAGTAAATGTAGGGTGGGATTGTGATTATTCCAAACCTAAGTAGTTTATCCTCAGACAGCTGAGTCATGCTGATGGAAATAACAGAGTTGCAGAAGTTTCAGAAAGACAGAGGTATCCTTTGGGATTTGGTGATCCTAATGGCCGACAAAGGAGCTGAGCCTAAGTGTTGTAAGAGGGTCAAAACTGACCCTTTAACACTTGCCTCAGGATAGTGGAAACAGAAGCATTTTAAGCACTTTTGGACCCTTGAAAATAAGCATGACAATAAAACAGGTTTGGGGTTGGGCTAAAAATCATAGTCTTATACTTAGGCAAAATGTACACAAAGGTAAAAATGTGCCTAATGATAACATGAATGCTGTTCTTTTTAACTAAGGAAATCCAGTGATTTTGTC
This sequence comes from Mastomys coucha, assembly GCF_008632895.1. NCBI lineage: Eukaryota > Metazoa > Chordata > Mammalia > Rodentia > Muridae > Mastomys > Mastomys coucha. The sequence continues at coordinate 92,945,120 of NW_022196898.1, forward strand.
CTGTCGATATTATAAAGTGAAAAGCTATGTCCAAGACTTGAGTATGTGAGCTAGAGTCTCTGTTTAGTCACTGAGTGCTCATAGCTCTAAAGAAGCACTGACATCCCCATTTTCAAGTAGGAAACAGAAGTAAAGGAGTGAAATGAGCTAGGGAGCTGCTCAGTGGGCAGCCAGATCTGATGGAATCCTGGCACCCTGGCAAGTCAGGCTCAGTAGCCCACGTCTGGGCTCCCTAGATGCCCCAGAGCCAGCTAGTGTGTGATGTGCAGCAGCAAACAACAGAGTCCATCTCAAGGTGGAACGTAAGGGCTGACCCCCAAGGCTGTGTACACACACATGCTGCACACACTTCACACATGCTAAATAAATATAAATAAAGTAATAAAAAAGGTAGAAGTGATGTCTCTAGGATCCTAGAGCAGTAAGTGGCAGAGTAGGACTTTAACTCCTGTTAGGCTTCAGTTAGCCAAATTCCAAGTGTATAAAATGTTAGCCCTGCACGTATTTGACAGGCTTTCTTTGTGAATGACTTTCACGGTGCATACTAATATCCTCGAATCTGAAGAATTCAGACTTTGAGCAAAGAGTCTGCATTGAAATATGAACTTCGCCAGGCAGTGGTGGTGCACGCCTTTAATCCAGCACTTGAGAGGCAGAGGCAGGCGGATTTCTGAGTTCTACACTAATTTGGTCAACAAAGTGAGTTCCAGGACAGCCAGAGCTACACAGAGAAACCCTGTCTCAAAAACAAAAAAAACAAACCAAAACAAACAAAAAAAGAAATGAACTTCACAGTCAACAAGCAGTGGTCTGGATGCTCCTGGCCCTTAAGAGCAGTGTTGCTCTAGTAGAGGTGAGTAGCCCTGCAGAGCAGATACTAACTGGAGCCCTGGAGCGGGACTAGGAAGGTGCTCCACAGTGAGAAGAGCTTGCTGCTCTCACAGAGGACCAGACTTCGGTTCTCAGCACCCATGTTGGGAGGCTCATAGCCACCAGTAACTCCAGCTCCAGGAGCATCACTACCTGTGGCATCTGAGGGCACCTCCTAGATGGGACATGCACTCACACACACACAGGCCACATACATAAATAAAAGATATTCAACAAACCCCACTTTCTGTCGTATTTGAAGAAAATGTTTTAAAAAACAACTCTTTAGTTAACTCTTCGTTGTAGTTTTTGCATTCCGCCTGCTTGGTTTGCTCAATAAGACTGGCTTCTCGTGGTCACCAGGTGTAACCCTAACAGCTTCAGGCGTCTGATGTGTAACATGCCTGTCAGGTTGATGTATCTGTGAGCATTGATTTGCTGGGAGCATGTTAATTTTTTTTTTTTTATCAGCAGTAATATTGGAATTTTAGTCCATGTGACTTTTGGCAATCTAAAACAACAAAGTGCAGAGTGAATGCTATAAAATGAGATAAAATACTGAAAGTATTAGCTATACACAGAAAATTATTTGCCAATAAAAGCTAAAATAAATAGAAACATCCTTTTATTTGTGAAGTCCCTTAGGAGAAGCCTTATGGTTAGGATTAAATGTGTAGAGGGTAAGCTATTTCAAGTGTGTCCCCTGAGGCCTGAAAAGACCTCTGACTGAAAGCCCTGCTTGGTTTTGCCCCTAGGAAAAGTTCAGGTACATCTTTGTATACTATACATTAATTTTATGTTCAGTTATCTAATGCAGTCTCCTGTTTTTCTTAGTGTAACTAAAAATGTAGGTTAATTTATTTTTAATTTTATGCATGTGAATGAGTAGAGTGCTTTAATGGATGTAGTGCACCACATGTATGTAGTACGAGTAGAGGTCAGCAGAGGGCGTCAGATCTCCTGGAAGAGCATTAACAGCTGTGAGGTGTCCTGTGGGCTCCAGGAGTGGAACCCAGTTCCTCTGCAAAGATGAGAAGCATTTGATCCTTAAATCCTGAACCCACTTGTAAAATATTTTCTGCGCACGTGTCTTCCATTACCCAGGGAGAGAATGGTGAGTGACCACAGGTGCTGGTTCAGAAAACACAGTTACTCTGCATCTCGTGCTTCTTTTTAATGCTCTATGATTCTGAAATAACTAACTCCAGTTCTTGGTAGAGCAGTCATCAGAGAAGCTCGCACACAGGTTCCTTCTTACTCAGTCTGTCAGTGTTTTCCTCCGAGGAAAGTCCTGTTACCATGGTAGGCGTGGCTTTGCAGTTTTGAAGCGCTTCTGTTTCCCCTGTTGCACAGGACAGCCTTGGAACAGAGAAATCATAACTCCATATACAAATAACTTGATGTTAACGAAGAGATGCCGAAACTCGCTGTTGGTTCACTCTGAATCCCAGCAGGCTGTAGTGATTCCAGGGGACATCTTTGCTCTGGAGCCTTCACACTCCAGGATGCTTTCTTTTTTAAAGATTGATTTTTTTATTATTATTTTCATCATGTGTATTGTTAGACATGTGCATATGAGTGCAGGTGCCTGTGGAGGCCAGAGGCTTGGGACCTACTGGGGCTGGAGTGAGGTGATTGGGAGCCACCCATGTCAGTGCTGGGAGCCAAACCTAGGTCCTCTGCAAGGACAGCAAATCCTTGGAAGAGCTGAGGGTTTGCCTGTGAGTGTCATATGTCATTGGTAGGGAAGAATGAAGCTGGTGAGCCTCTTCTTGGCATTTTCTTGTTGACCTGAAACAACATCCAGATGCCAGCATGTTCCTGAATGTGCGATTACCCCACCCCAGAGAGTGTGCAAAGGAGACGTCAGGAAGACACACCTTCAGCCTGCTCTGTCTTTTAAGAACTTAGCAGTCTTATTCCTTAGTGCATGTTGCTAATTAACTTATGTATTATCAGCTATGTCTGATGCCATGACCAATAGACTGTAATTCTTAGGTTTTTCACTTTTTCACATTCAGAAACCAAAAGTATTAAAGTATCAAGATGAAGACAAACCAAATTTAATTGCATGGCAATATAAACTTCTGGAAACCTGTTACAAGTAGAATTGACTTTCTACAAAAGTATTTTGTAGCCAGTTATTCTTTTAAAGTTCAAAATAAATAGATTTGAGGAATTTGAATTTCACCTGTCAAAGAAAAGTTCATGAACTTTTTTTTTTGTGCATTGAATATTGGTTTTATATAAAACTGTTCATTTCTAAGTCTATATGAAAACTAGGAAATTGGTCTAGGTTTTCTCAAGTGCCAACATCTTATAGGTAGATCTTTTGTCTAAATATGGTGTCTTGCAGTCATTTTCTAGACTAGCCTCAAGTTTCCTGTTTCAGCCTCCTAAGTAAGTGGGATGATTGTCCCCGTGTCCTGCTTGCTATTCATTTTGATTGCTGTTATTTTGATCGATTGAGGCAGGGTCTTAGGGTGTAACCCAGAGTGGCCTAGAACTCGATGTGTAGCCTAGGCTGCCCTCAAAGTCCTGAGCCCCTCACCTCGGCCGCTCCTGTGTTTGGTTCTAGACACTGGCGTACTTACTATTCACTTCAGTATTAGTCTTTTGCATGGATTCTTAGAAGACATAAATAAGTGTGTGGTTTTTTTTCTTAAGGTATCATGAACTGGATCCTTACAAAAGTCTTTTAGACAACTTGAGAAACAAAGTGATCATTGAATACCCAACTTTGCACGTGGTGTTGAAAGGAACTAATAATGACATGCAGCTTCTTCACCAAGGTAAGCAGTTTGTCCCTTTTGACTGCTTCTACATTTTATCTGTGTGTTTCCCCAGTGTGTTTATAGATGTAAAGGATTTACTGTGTACAGCAGCTGATGTTATGCAGTACCACATAAGCAGGTGCTGTTTCTGTCCGTTAGAAAGTGAGCCTTCATGATGCTCAGTGGAATGGCTGGGTCAGCACATCTTGCTGAAAAGGATGCTCTGGCTTACTTGAATTGTCAAGATACAGTTCACTGTCTACTGAAAACTCAAGAGATTCCTGACCTGGGAAATGACTGTTTCACACCCTCCCTTCTAGAAGGGTGCTGCTGCAGGGATCCTTGGGTTTAAAACCTGCTGTTGCCACGCCCCTGTGTTTACCTCTCTAAACTCCATGGTTTTATTTCCTGCCTCTTCTGTTTCTTTGTCCATGTGAGAGGGTATTAAAACTGGGGTGGTGTGTGAATGTTTGGTGTATAGAAATCGCTTCCCTGAGTTCCAGCCATTGATCAGAGTCACCTAGTTGTGCTATATAATACAGGAGTCTATGGCTGGGTTAAAGCTCAGCAGTTACTTCTAGGAGGAAAGTCCTGAGAACGCTGAGGTGGCCTCTCAGCTGAGAGATCAAGTGTGGACTGTGTACAGCTGCACGGTTAGATAGTCTTATGTAGCAAGTATGATTTGGGTTTTGTTGCATAACAAAATATGGCCTGTTTGTAAGGTGTTCTCTCCGTGTGTGTCATTTTTTTTTCTTTCTTGGATAAAATTAATTAAAAACAAAAAAATGAAGGTTCTTTCAGTGCTACATCTTGAAACTAAATTCAGATTAACAGATGTGGAGTTTTTTAGAAATAAATTAAGAATCTCTAAGCCTTATCTTTATTCTTGTCTCTTTTTTTACCATTTGAGACTAGCCCATTTTCTTACATTAGAAATTTCAGTTTTAAGTAATCATTTTCCCTTTTTTAAACTTTGTAGAAGCCTTTTTCTTCAACATAATTGGCATAGCATTGAGTCTTCTAAATGCTGGCTTCAGGGAAATTTGTAGGGTGAGTTCCCAGCCAGGGCAAACATGAGCTGTGTAAACAAACAGCACACACACAGCTTCTCTTCCCCTGACTCAAGCAAGGCTTCCTGGGGTGAAGCAGTAAGAAAGGGTAATTCATCCTGTAATGGAGCCTGGAGTAGGAGTTGTCCCTTACAGGCACACAGGTGACTCTTCTTTCTGTGTAAAGGGCTGTGTAGGGCTGCAGCTGCAAAGAGAATCTGAAGGAGTGTGATGGCACCCTCAGCGCTCCCTCAGCAGTAAGGGCAGGCCTGTGGACATGCATTTGTTTTCCTGAACATTTTCTTGGGAAAGCACTGGAAATTTTGTTCTCTCCAGTTGAAGTTTTATCCTGAGACTAGAGTTCTCTTTTGGGGGGAAGATGTGTTTCTAGAAAATGTAGTCTACAGTTGATGGTTGTTACAGTGTTGGTTGGAGATTGTCATAATTAGGTCTGCCTGTATTTGTAGGCAAGGGGTTTTGGTATTTGCTTGTTTGTTTGTCCTTCCTTCCCTTTTTAAGGAATGAAAAGGGTTAACTCTACCACTCAAGGACTAGCCAGGAGAGGAAAGTGCTAGTTAACTCTGGCTAGTGGGGTTGGGAGTGCGCACGCGCGCGTGCGCGCACGCATGCATGCCTGCCTTTGGGTCCTGTGGAGAGAGCACTGAGAAGAGTTTAAGAGCCTGCACAGGACCTCCTCTCCTGCCATTCCAGGGGCAGATGGGAGTGACTTGAGAAAGCAGCCTGTGCTGTCTTCTGGGATAAGGACAGAGCCCTGTGAAGTCAGCTGAGATGCTTGCGTTGGTAGGCAAAGTTAGTAGGCACATGTGCTTCAATCAGCGACATTACCTGGCAGAGCACCTTCATATGTCGGTCTCCTGCTGGGAAAATAAATCCTTTTCATTGACTCCCCTCCTCCATCCTTCCTCAGCCCTCTTTGCTTTCTTTACCTTTTATTGTGTAGGTGATGGTGAGGCTCAGGCATAGGAAAGTATAACTCAGCTGTGTGTATAGTGGGTGCCATGATAAACCCTGCAGAGAAAGCCAGAGGACAAAATAATTCACTTACGGGATCTCAAAGGAATTTGAAAGCAAAGTTGTGGAGTTTATAAAACTCCCAAGATGGATATTTCCTGAGGCGGTGATATTTTGGTGCCTTACATATAGGAAGACTCACCAACAGTTGTTGTGGTTGCCAGCACAACTGTAAGTCTAAGTGAAGCCCAGGGAAACGGTCAGTTGGAATATGAGACAGACAGAGGGCCAAGCTTATCTTTCTAGCCTGTGTGTATCCTCTATCAGTTTCCTTCTTCTTCTCTACCTCATGGAGATAAACAGTAGTAACCTTAAGCAAAGTAATCTCTTTATAATTCCTTAAAGATTTAGTTTTATTTAAATGTGTACATGTTTGTGTACATGCACTCACACTTACATGCAGTGCTCTCAAAGGCCAAAAGAGCATGTTGGATCTCCTAGGGCTGAAGTTACAGACAGTTGTGAATTTCTCTGTACCTGCCTATGTGCTATTGAGTTTTGGGATCCAAGCTTTGGTTCTGTGAAAGAGCAGTGAGTGCCCTTAACCCCGAGCCATTGCTCTAGACACTAATCATATTTTAATGTTAACAATTTTAAAAGTGCTTTAAATATGTTACATCCTTTTAATTTTATTATCTATAAGGATAGAGTAACATACAATTACAGGGTTCAATGTACCGCACATTATGAGACAGATCTGGGAAGGAGAGGTTGGGTTTTGTCATGCAGGACTGACTAGCTTCAGTGCCCGGCTGGGTGTTGCTCACCCTGGACATAAAAACTTCAGAGATGCTCCATTTGTGCTTAGTCGTCTGTCAGCCGACATCCATTCACATATACTGGCCATTCAGTTTAAGTTTAAAGTATACACATGTGTAAAAATGTTTCCAACCACATGGAGGCAGGCCATGTGATAATAGTGGTCTATTTGGTATCATCAATGTGGGATCATAACTGAACTGTGAGGTCGATTCCCAAGTCTTCCACAGTCAGGAAGGATATAACCTCACAGAACATAATTGCCACTTTCACCCATCAGTTCTCTGTTTCCTGTGTTCAGAATTGTGGATCCTGGCTGCTTAGGACATGACATAGTCTGTCTGTCCCTGTGTGCAGCAGCGCTGTTGCTATGCATCAGAAGGGAGGAGAGATGAAGAGAAAACAAAACAGACTGAGCAGTGTAAACAGCTGACTGTATGTTTATGTGGTTTTTTTCCAGTGAAAAATGAATCTGCCCAGCAGCTTGGCAATGGAAATTAAGCACTGTGGAAGAAGGTGGACATTCCCCGAGGGTTGAGAAGACTGTGTGTCACTGGACTGCTGGGTGACTGAGTCTGTCGGGTGCTGTGGTGTTTGTCTAAAAGAATTAAACAGCATAAACTTTTTCGGGGGGAGAAAGTGCATTTTATTGCCTTTTGAACTAAGTGACTTTTAAGACCTCCTCCACGGGATGAGCTCCCTGTGCACCTGACTAGTGTAGTCCTTACTAGACATTTAGTATGCTTATGTCTAGAAGCTGAAAACATGTTTTATTTGTTAGGTTGTCACAAGACCAAACCCAAGGATCACCTGTATCGACCACAAAGATGGCGTTCTCTGTGGTCTCACCTCTCTGAAGAGAATGCCTCACAGCAAAGCAGCTAGCCAGGGTGACGCAGCTCTCCAGGAGTTGGCTGGTTTATGTGATATATACGAAGGGTTCCTATGGCACCGTGGTGTTGCCAGGACTACTGGAAAGGTGGCGAAGCTCCGTTTCACAGGATTCAGATGGATCCAAAAGTGAAATTTGTATCACTGAACCGGGCAGGAAGGATAGGTGGGGGAATTGAATTGAACTGTCTGAGGTTGTTGGGGAAGAGGGATAAAGTACACAGAACAAGGTGTGATCCCAGTGTGGAGGAGAAAGGGCTCTCCTCAGTGAAACCAGTGCTTTCCTCTTAAGTCAAAGAGAAGTGCTGAGCTTTATAAAACTGAACGACAAAGAAAAGATTTATTCTGTGCTCTCCTCTGCTTCCCAGGAGGAGAGGTGGGCAGAGTTCACCTAAATACAGCTGCCAGCTCACTTGGCTAGTATATGCGTATTTATTCCCAAGCAATTTATAATGAACATGTATTGTCTTGGTTAGGGCTTTATGCTGTGAACAGACACCATGACCGAGGCAACTCCTATAAGAACAACATTTAACTGGGGCTGGCTTACAGGTTCAGAGGTTCAGTCCATTATCATCAAGGCAGGAGCAGGGCAGCATCCAGGCAGGCATGGTGCAGGAGGAGCTGAGAGTTCTACATCTTCATCTGAAGGCTGCTAGCAGAGTACTGGCTTCTGGGCAGCTAGGAAGAGGGTCTTAAAGTCCACATTCACAATGACACACCTACTCCAACAAGGCAACACCTCCTCCAGCAAAGCCACACCTTCTAAAAGTGCCTCCCCTGGGCTGAGCATATAAAAACCACACCCGCGCGTGTCATAATGAAGAATCATGTTATACTTAAAGTGGATGAGGTTGGAATGGTTTGCTAAGAGCCCTCGATGGCAGTGGTATTAAAGCTCACTCTTGGAGTCTGACAAATCCTGGAGTGCACAGATTGAAACAATGACAAATTTGTCATCTGCAGTCTGTCCATGGATTACCTTCTAAGAAGGGAGAAGCTGCATCTGGCCTCTTATTTTTTAAACAATGATTTTAAAAACAAAATATGGCTTTTCATAATTGGTAATTATCACATATATGACTAATATCATAATTTACAACATATAAAATTTGCAAGTACAAGAACCTAAATTTGAACCTCAGAACCCACATTTTTGGAAGCGACAGCTGTCAAGCATGTAGTCCCAGTGATAAATACTGACAGACTTGTGGTGTTTCCTGGCCTGGCTTACTAAACTGTGACTTCAAGGTCAGTGAGAAATGTCTCAGAATCAAGGTGGTCCGCACCCACAGCACACACCTTGTCTTTCAGCCCTTGACAAGCCTACTCTCCTGTTTCGTATTCTTGGTGAGTAACTCAAGGCTCCAGAGCCCCTCTTTCTCCCATTCCTTGCTCTGATATTTAAATCACTTATATAGCATCATCATATGGAGGAGACTGAGGGCCAGCCATATGAGGTTCAGGCTTGTGCTCAAGACCACTTGGATTAAGTGAGCCAGCGTTCCAGCCAGGACAGTTGAGCTTCTTAGATTACATCCTTAACTGTTGGGCTACAATCTCAGGGAGGCTCTGTGTCAGAGACTATCTGGGATTCTTGCTGTCTCGAGTTACTGTGACTTAACTTGCCACAGACATTTGTTCTCCATACTTGTGACCAGTTATGAGTTTCTGTGTTTACCACCTTCTACTGTGCAAAGAAACTTCTCTAATGAGGTCTGAGAGCTGCTCTCATAGATAAACTTGTTGAGTTATTTGTTTGTTTGTTCTGTTTTGTTTTTTTTCTTTTTAAAGACAAGATCTCCTGTATTCTGGGCTAGCTTCAAATTTGCATGTAGCCAAGAATGGCCTTGAGCACCCAGGGGATCTTTCTACCTCCACCTCCCTAGTTCTAGGATGGTAGATACATGTTACCACACCCACACAAAAACCACTTTGGTTTTTTTTAAAGAAAGTTGTTCATAATTTGTTAGACCACTCTCCTCCATTTCTCCCAATAAGTTTAGCAGTGTCTTGTGCGTTTTATTCGTCCTCCTCTAAGTCTTTGCTAGTTTGGACATAACTTCAGTGACTTCAGTAACCTGCTTATGTTAATACCAGTTTCTTTGATGGACTCCGAAACGCTGGCATCTGGTCTTTTTCATTGTCTCTGTGAATCATCTGCAGCTGAACTAGGTACTGCTGAGAGCTATTGCAGCAGGCCTGAGGTAGCATAGCTGTCCCAGACTGCCTAGTCTGTGGGCCCACATGGAAAGGGCACAAACTACTGGATGATATGTTGGCATATTGAACATCAGAAGAATCATGTGTTTGGCCTACTAGTGAATCCAGCTATAAGTATTGGGCCATACCCTTATACAGGACAGACTTGAGGGGTAGAGTTTTGTGGGAGCTATTGCAGCTGTAGGAGATAGGACCTTCTGATATTGGAGGGCTTCAGAAGCAGAAATCAAATGGTTGAAGGAAATCCATGGAGATAACAGGGCAGACAAAAGGAAGCTCTTGGAGACTAGAGACACATGTTCATGCTCTGACATAAGCTCCCAAAAAGAAAACCAACTCATGAAGGTTTGAGTTTTAAAAGCAAGCTTCCTATCTCCCTTAGGAGATGGCAGAGACTTTTACACAGTGGTGTCACATTTTTATTTCAGAAAACTCAAGTTTCTCGGGTTTCTGTTTAGTACTCTAGTTATTTTTGCTGTTAGAAGAGACCGTCATTCTTGGTATCTTAATTCTTTTGGCTCCTTGAGCGTTGGTTCTGGTTTAAGTCCATATGGTGTAAATCTGTGGTACAAAGACAGTCCCTAAAGCCCAGTAACTTTATTTTCCTAGAGCCCTGTGGTCCTCCTTTTGACTGGTACTCTGTGTTCCTAAAGAAAAATAAAAGAATCCAGTTTCTGTGTTTTGAAGTACGGGGGACTGGCTAACCAGGCACTGGGATTCTCTGCTTTTAGAACTTTGACCACTATGAGAGACAGTGATCTTTCCATGTCCCTGACAGATTGGAAGGTGTTTTTCTTCAAGTTCTCCGCTTCAGATCTCTCCCTGGAAAGCCTGGTCAGTTGTTCAGCCAATGTCCTTGGCCTCTGCAGCTGTTGCAGCTTAGAAGCCTGTAACAGTTTTTGCCACATTTGAACCCTCACAAACAGAACTTCTAAGCACTGGAATGGAAAAGTAGAGGTGGTGAAGAAAAGCCAAGAAAGCGGGTATGCAGCTTTGCAGGTAATGGGCTCCACGAGGAAGCTCCTGAGGAAGCTCCTGTGTGACCTGACCGCTGTGGCCAGCCGGGAAGGAGCGGCCCAAGGCTTCCTTTATTGCTTTCCTAGGTGGCAGGGAGGACAGTTGTGACCTTTGAGTCGATTCTTTTTTTCCCCTGACCAGCTTGTGTGTCCTTAGCAGTGAGAGGGGAAGCAAGTTAGATACCAAGTCTTTTGTCCTGTCAAAAAGTGTTTTAGGGCCTGGAGAGATGGTTCAGTGGTTAAGAGTCCTAAGTTCGAGTCCCAGCAACCACATGGTGTCTCAAAACCATCTGTTATGAGATCCAGTGCCGCCTTCTGGAGTTTCTGAAGACAGCGACAGTGTCCTCACATATATAAAATAAATCTTTAAAAAAAAAAAAAAACAACTTTTATTCGAATTTCAATAACTTAGACAAAAAACACTTTCTACTATTCTATAATCCCCTGCATTTCCTTTAATACTTCTCCAAACAGCAGAAGTACATCTGCGTGGCTTGGACTTCTCAGTAGCTGTAAACAGACTTATGGTAAAATCTGCTGTTTGCCGCTTAGCGAGCTCCCACTCCTACTGCTAAGACCTCTGACTGGCTTCTCCGCTCTCAGCCACTGAATTTAAACATCTGTGACCCATCTCCTCCTGATGCGATTCTTTCCTCCAAACTGCTCAGCCTCCCCTTCCTCTGCTTAGGTCAGAACCGTGCAACTGTGACCTAAGGAACTGGGAAAAGATGTTGAACCTGGCCAAGTACAGATTCCACTCTGCCAGAAAGCTAAGATAGATTCCTGTTTTACCATACTGAGAAAAGCTAATCTTGCTGATGACTAGTAAGAAGCCAGTTGTATCTGTGGTAAGCCATGCCATCCATCCCTTGAAGTGTTCAGTAACATTAGCCAAAATACTGCTGTTTTTCCTCTTGCAACTCTGCTAGGATTCAATGACCAGGAAATGAAGTGTAGTAAATGATGGCCATTGGACCATAGGATTTGCTAAATAAAATAGAAGAACCTCAATATTCAAGACTATAACATTAGTAAGGTTTGGATTGGCCTACAAAAGAAACATAACTATCAGTGTAAAAACAGTTTCTGGGTGTTACAGTGTTTCTGCTTGTATCTCACCTGCCACTGTTTGCCACTGGCTTGATTTTGGGTGGGGATCAGAGGGCAGTTTCTCTGTGTAGTCCTGCCTATCCTGGAACTCACTCTGTAGACAAAGCTGGCCTCAAACTGATCTATGTGCCTCTGCCTCCTGAGCACTGAGACTGAAGGTGTACCCTACTACTGCTCAGCTGCTTTTCTTGATTTTGACTGAAAATTACGAATAGTTTTACTAAGTCAGTGGATCAATAGGGTGTTGAGATGAGACACAAGTAATGGTCTACCACATTTGCTTGTGGCAGATCACACTTTGTAGTACAGTAAAGTCCTTGGTTATTCTGTTCCTAATGTAAATTGAGACCCTCGGTCCATGTGCCTGCTAGGCTGTGGCATTAAGAGATTTGGACAGGAACTAGATTGCTTGCTCAGTAGTTAAGAGACCTTGTTGCTCTTGCAGACCCACATTCTGTCCTCAGCACCTTTATTGTGGTTCACAGTCATCTATAACTCCAGTTCCAGGATGTCCAATGTTCTCTTTTGAGTTCTGTAGACAACAGACATGTATGCTCATACATAAATGTAGACAAAACTCTCATACATACATGTAAGTCTTTTAAAAGGAGGTAGACTTTGACAAAAAGAATTCCTGCTGAGTCAAAGCTTATCTAAATGCCACAGATGGTCTTGAGAATGAACCCATACTGAGGGGCTACTTACTGGGAGAGGAGAGTTGCTGGAGACGGGAGAAGCACTCTTTACAGACAACACTAACAAGACTTAGTGCTTTATCAAAACAAAAATATGAAAATGGGAGAAGGGCATGATGGGAAATGGAGTTGGAAGAGGAAATGGGAGTGTATGGCATTGTATACATATATGAAGTTCTCAAATTTTAAGAAATTAAGTTCAGGCTGTTTATCATTGCTGACAAGTTTAAGGTGGTTGTAAATCTTATAAGAGACCAGTTTACTTTGAAACTAATGCCTTTCTCGGGAAGAGAGGAAGGAACTAGTTGTAAGACAAGAACACTGCCTATGCCCTCCAGTCCCAGTAAGCTGCTGGGACTAAGTCGGTTGGAAAGAAGAGCAAAGGAAGCCCAGGGAAGTCTCGCGGAGCCCTAAGACTCCTTTCCATGGTCTTCAGTTTCCTATCTGGCAGGGCTACCCATGCTCCTGGAAAGACACAGCCCGTGTGTAAGTGCCCTGCAAATGGACATGCCCTCCCTTCCCTGACAAGATCACTGCTTTGGCATTGCTTCAGCAGAGACCAGCTTGGAAGCAGAAGCCAGTCATCACTGCCACCTAAACCTGGATTCTAAACACAAAACCAAGAGTCAACGAATCAGTTCTCTTCTACTGTGAGCCCATGAAGCTGGAAAACAGAACTAGTAAGCATATGAATGGAAAAGAAGAGGATTGCCGGGCAGTGGTGGCGGCGCACACCTTAAATCCCAACACTAGGGAGGCAGAGGCAGGGGGATTTCTGAGTTTGAGGCCAGCCTGGGCTACAGAGTGAGTTCCAGGACAGCCAGGTCTATACAGAGAAACCCTGTCTTGAAAAACCAAAAAAAAGAGGGTCATGTATTGGAGTGACTCCCAGCTGTGGAATGTGACAAGTCCCAAGACTTTACAGGTTTGTTGGCAAGCTAGAGAGTATCAAAGCCAATGTCTCAATCAAAAGTCTTAGGAAAGATGAATCCCCTCTTACTCAACCACAGCATTCATTGCCCCATTGACACCAATAAGCAATGGGCAGCTAATGCTGTACAGTCAGTCCTCTGAGGAGTTGCAATAGAAATTATCAAGGACAATTCCCTTTGGGAAACTGAAACCAAGCTAATGCTAGTAGCAGAGCTCTGCCTTTTGTTTTTAAACATTGATGTGTTTGAAGGAACAATGACCATGAGTTGTCTCATAGTCTCTTTGAAATTAGAATTTTTCATTATGGTTCTATTTTCCTTCTCTGTAATATGTAAACTACATTTGTTTACCCACAAATCACTGAACCAAAAGTCAGTTGCTATGCGACCCCGTTGACATGGAAGATTGCCTTTAAATCCAGCTCTAGTAGCGCAATGGCTAGTACTACTCTTTAGAGAGACTGAGTGTTGTAATGTGGATGTTGCAGGATCACACTAGCCAGTGAGTTGATGCATACAACAATGCTTATTCCACCTAAATTTATACTCTCTACTTTGATTTGAAAGTGATTTCCCCTCAGTCAAAATTGACATCTCCATCCAAACTGCTGGCTGGGTAGCAGTAACTGGTTTAGGAATGGGCATATAATCCGTACCAAGGTAAGATGTACTATTACAATTTAACAACCTCTTCCCTCTTGTGAGGACGTAAGCATTAGAGCCCTTCTAACCATTTGTGGTACCACAAAGAGAACTGAGAGATTAATGGTGGCACTTTGCTTTCACTCTTGCCGTTCTGGGATGTGTTTGTTTCATTTCCAGCAACAGCAGTGAAACTTTCTGAGTAATACAGGAGGTGTGGGGAGACTCAAACAAGCAACTCCTTATAGAGGGCTTGTCATCGTTTCCAAAGTGTTCCCTCCAAGATACATGATTTACACTGCGAATGACCAAATCTTAGGACCAAAGGGGTTGTTGAGCTCAGCTAGACTTCCCATGTGCCTCAGGGTGAACAACGTGATTTTTAGGTGCTTCTTGGACATTTTTTTTTATTTTACTAAATATCATCATAATGATTACCAGAAAAATAGGACTTTTTACATCAGACTTACAATTTTATGGGTTTGGTGCAATGCTTTTATTAGAAGAGGAAATAAAGGTTAGAAAAACATCTTACTTTTTTAAGGGATTACCCAGTTGCAAATAAAGGTTGAGAGATACTAAATGTAAAATATAAAACTGTAAGGTACCGTGGAGATCCTACTCCTGGCTCCCACCTTCACCTGTCTTCAGCATCAGAATTCTCCCCATGTGTGCCTCATAGATGGCCATCTTGCTTCTGCTTGACTATGTCCAAGGGTACTATGCTTACTACCACTTGAGGCGCACACACACCATTTGGCCTTTCTCTCTGAGCTAGAATCAGCACCCCTTGAAATATCTTCCCACTTACCTCTGCTTCTGCCCAGGAAAGGCACCTTCAGTGTTTCAAAGTCATGACTTTGCACCCCCCCAGCACACTCCTAATTTTATCATAGCTGATGGCTTTTGATCATCATTTTCTTATCTCTTTTTTGATTCAGTACTCAGCTATCTCTACATTTGCTTTCAGTCTAGAATAAGACTTAATATACCTGCAGTGAAGAATAAACCAGAACTATCCCAGCTTTTGTCCTGAATCTTAGGTTCCCGGGAAGGCTGCCTCGTCATACCCCATGGTGGAGCACTGAATAACAGCATTCATCATTTTACTTTGCAACCTTCCCTCCTATTTCCTGTGCCAAGACGGGGGGTCAAAGTGTGTCTCTTATGTGCTAGGCAAGGTCCCTGCCACTGAGTCAGTCACAACCCATAGTCCTGTTTTCTGTTTTTGTGTTGCCAGTACCATTTATGCCATAGTCAAGTGACTGAGTAATTGAACTTTCCATTTATAATTCCTAATTTATTCATCCTGATTCTATCAGCCAATTCATTAAACCCATTGGTAGACCTTGAGAGTGTCCCTAGAAACTTAATAAAAATAGGTTTTATTCAAGTATAATGAGTGAAGGACATTAAAAACCTAGTATGTATCCAAGAGTTGATAATAGACTGAAAGTATAAAGAATTCAGCATGAAGAATCCATTGACCTAACTTTACCCAGCCAATACCCCTAGTGGTGAGAGCACAGAATGCATACCTGCCCAATCCAACATGAAATTCTTACCAACCTTCCCCTGCTGCAAAGGCCAGCTACCTTTGTTCTAAAGGAACTGATTTGGAAATTAAATAGGACTGAGTTCAATGTTAAGCATTAAAAGCACTAGTTTATATCCTCTCAAAAGCTTCCATTAGCCTCCACTAACCAATCGAATAATGATTCTATTTTCATGAGTTCTGCATAATGATTTCAGCACATTAACACATACCATGGATGATAATGTGGCCCACAGCCTATTAATACATAGTAATTATAAGACTGAAAATAAAGTTAACCAATGTAGGGTAGATCTATCCATCATAACTTTGTGTATTTGGGTTTGGACAGTCGCTACCCTGAAGCCCTTAACTGAGGACGCTTTAACTTGATGAAATCCCACAATCCTAGGGCTTACCAGATTAGAGGGAACGGGGCTGTATGAGTATCTGAGAACAGCAGTAATAGGAGGGAGTGAAGCCAGCTGCAGGTTTCTCTTTCACCACTGTTAGCTAAACAGCAGTCTGGAACGCACACACATAGATGCCTCTTGTATTAAAAGGCCACTCTTCAATGTCACCTAGAGAGGAAGCAGCATGCAACTCGCCTCCCACACACAGTTCTGCAGAGCTGCTGGCCAGGAAGGAAGACTGTTCAGGTAGGAAGTGGAGAAAGAACTTGTCCAATGTACTCTTTCTGACTACTGCCTTGCCATCCCAACAGAATGCTTTATCATCATCATCATCATCGTCATCATCAGTTCATTCACTTTACATCCTCATTGCTGCCCCACACACCCAGGATGCGTTTTTCTAACATGGACTTGCTGGCTGCATGTGCCTGGGCAGGCTTAAGTCTCCCCATTGTGCTTCCAGACTGGGCTTGCCAGTCTTGGGTATGGTCCCACCAGATCCAAGGATTATTGTTAGGCAAGAGGGCTTTAAAATTTTAAATCCAATTAAAGGCAGCAAAGCAAGCTTCCTACCCTGTAAAATAGCTTCTATTAATAGCCCCCATATTTGCTTTGTTCTTAAGATTTTTGAGGTGTATCACTTTTTTCCCTATCAATGGAAGAGCAGTCAGTACCTAGATATTCATCGTAGCCCAAACGATAAAGATGCCTGCCAGGGTTAATACTTGTGGTGACCCCATGGTTGGCACAGCTCTCCCACTCACTGCTTCTTTCAGCATTGGTACTGCCATATTGAGAAAGGAGTTCTGGCAGTTTATTCACTTGGGGGATTTTTGCCTAATTAGTCATTCATCACTAGATAATCAAAGGACTGTCTGTCTGTCTGTCCCCATTCGTCATTTCATCTGCCTCCCACTTCTTCACTCAGATCACAGAGCCCTTCCTGAAGTATTACCAGTTTTCCATTTCTCTGTTCCCTCCTTTCTTTTAATAACTCTGGGAGACAGGGAGGCACCTTGTAAAGTTAATTTCCTCCAAAGCTTTCAAAGCAAAGGCAACGCTCAGGCCAGACACCACCACCCCTCTCCACCCCTCAGCAAGTCCTACACCCCTCCTCAAAGCCTTAGTCACTGGGCTGTGCCCGCCACCTAGGATTTGCCAGGCCCCAGCTCAGTCTCCGGGGCACACAGTGAGTTACCCTGTCCTTTGTTCATGGGGTGAGGTCCCTAGATGGGAAGAGTCTCATTTATCTGTCTTGCTCCTTCCACATTCCATTTCCTAACGATGCCCCCCTTCCCCTTCCTCGTCCTGTTACTTTGAGGACTGGGGGCTGGCTGGCTGCCTGTACCTTGGATGGCATTTCCTCTTCAAAGGCCTGTGGCTTCAGCCACCCAGCTCCACTGAGCACACAAACCAATGGAATTGCTGCGGCTTTATTGCCTGCCTCCTTGGAAAGCAAGGGTAGGTTTTTTTTTTTTTTTTTTTTTTTTAAATACCCCTTTGGTTTCTTGGGGTGAAGCTTTTCTCGATCACATTTTATTTATGTGATCACGACCTGTGGCTTTAGAGTGTTTGCTTTTGAATGTTTGTGTTAATGGACTAAGCTGAAAGCATTTCCTCTTACCGGAGAGGGCCGGCACAGCTGGGGGCCAGGCTGCTAGGCTCTGGCAAACGCTGTCCCAGGAGGAAGGAGTCGCCAGCCAGCCAAGTCTAGAGGCTCAGAGAGGAATTCATTGAGGCTCAGTGGGCAGAGCCAGAGCCGCCAGCCTCAGCAACTCCTTTGATTAATAGGAAGAGCTGGACAGGGAGACATCTAGATTTTTGCAAATATGCTTTTTAAATTGAGCATATATTTACCAAAACTGTTTTTTAACAGCTGTGGTGTCTGGTCTTTTCCTCCTATCCCCAGCCTTCTGAAGCACTCCTGGCAATGTTAAGTCTCCCCGAATGTGTTCAATCCTTAAGTCATTTGTCTGTTAGCAGTCTAGATCAGCCTATGCATGTCTGTCTTCTCCTCTGTCTTCTCCCTCCCAGTACATAAGGAATGAAAACAGGTCCTCAACTCAGAAGTTATGGTTTTAGGCAAAACTCTGTAATTCGTGGTAGACTACTTGTCTAGCATCTACAAGGCCCTGGAAAAGTTAGTCTCAGTTCAATCTTGTCCAGTAACTGGATAACCTAATCCTGAGGTAAGAAGAGGTGGTAACAAGGGACCAGACATGACTGTGCAGTGAAAGTGAGGTCCTCAAGTATATCACCGGGGTCCAGCACGGAGGTGAAGGGAACTGAGCTTGTCAGTTTCTAAGAGTGGATGCTACCCAATGCTTACTACCAGAGATCCTGTGTAGTCCTGAGTCTACCAGCCATGGAAACCTGTAAGCCGTTGGACCGATGGTGCAGACTGACCTGGACAACTTGAGGACTTGAGCATGCTGGAGCATATCTTCTTACAGACAAATGAGACTAACCGGGGCTAACAAGTTGGGAGTCTCTGTGCGCTGGCCTAGAGGATGGACCTACCAGGGATATGGCCTCTCTTATTAACCTCAAATAGACAGAATAGATGTTTGTTTGTTTTTTAATTAGATATTTTCTTTATTTACATTTCAAATGTTCTCCCTTTTCCTGGCTTTCCCTCTGAAAAACCCCCTAGTCCCTCCCCCCTCCCCATGCTCATCACCCCCACCCTTTCCTGGTTACTGGCCCTGGCATTCCCCTACACTGGGGCATAGAACCTTCACAGGACCAAGGGCCTCTCCTCCCATGGATGACCGACTAGGCCATCTCTGCTGCATATGCAGCTGGAGCCATGAGTCCCACCATGTGTCCTCTTTGGTTGGCGGTTTAGTTTCTGGGAGCTTTGGGGATACTGGTTAGTTCATATTGTTGTTCATCCTAAGGGGCTGCAAACCCTTCAGCTCTTTGGGTCCTTTCTCTAGCTCCTTCATTGGGGATCCTGTGCTCAGTCCAATGGATGGCTGTGAGCCTCTACTTCTGTATTTGTCAGGCACTGGCAGAGCCTCTCAGGAGACAGCTATATCAGGCTCCTCCCAGCCAGCACTTGCTGGCATCCACAATAGTGTCTGGGTTTGGTGACTCTATGTGGGGTGGATCCCCAGGTGGGGCAGAGTCACTCTGGCTTGCCCTTCCTTCAGTCTCTGCTCCACACTTTGTAACTCCTCCCATAGGTATTTTGTTGCCCCTTCTAAGAAGGATTGAAGCATCCACACTTTAGTCTTCTTCTTCTTGAGTTTCCTGTGGTCTGTGGATTGAGGATAGTTGTTGTAAAAGACTGTAGTAAGCAGCTATGAAAGAGTTGATGCAGGACTTCAAGCCACAGACAAGCTACAGAAGTTTTGATTTTTGGTTTTGGGTGGTGGTCAGACTTGGAGTCTAGAGGGTGCTGAGCATGCACTGCACCTCTGAGAGCTACAGCCAGCTTGGAAAACTATTCCATGGTTCTTCGTTTGAACTGTGAGTTCAATGATGATGACCCTGTCCATTCTCTACGCTTTCCTTGGGTAGGGTCTGCCAACCATTGACCCTGGGACAGCTGTCATTTCATGTTCCTGAAGTCTCCCCTCAGCATCAGAGTCAGACTTCTAGCAACTTATTCCACCCGGGACAACATGTGCTCTCAAAGTGATGTGGACTCCCCCTTAACTCTTCCTTTGTTGTCCCCCTCCCAGCATCAGGGAACATCTCCAAAGATCCTTTCTCAACCAGCTCTGCGAAGAGAGAAACAAGGTCACCTTCTGTCTTTTCTCTGAAATTTCATTAACCAAAGAAGGCTAAGCTCATACACAGGGAGAAAGACTAAAACCTGCTAACACCCGAGTAGACTTTATTATTACATTTACTATAGGTTTTTTTACAGCTTAAATAACTCTTTTCATATACTATATTTTCATCATTTTCCCCTTCCCAGACTTTTTCTCCTATCAATCTATTCTTTCTATTTTGGTCTCATTTAATATTCCAAACAGAACCATTTATAAACCATTGTCCATTCTGCATTCCTGAGGGACTTTGTCCTAGACTATCTGTTCTCCAATCTCTTTCATTACTGCTGATTTTTTTCCTTTAAGGTAGTCTTACCACGTGATATGTTTCAAACTCATGATCCTCTTGCCTTGGCCTAGCAGAGATCACAGGTTTGTGCCAGCCACCACACCTAGCTAACAACTACTGATTCTTCCAGAAAGCAGAGGTGAGTTCTAATTCATCCACGGAAAAAGACCTACCATGCCCAGGGTGTACCCTCTGGAGCAAGCCACACCCAGACACACCCAGACACACACACACACACACACACACACCAGAGCAAGCAGAAGGAACTATCCCGGACCCTTCCCTGGCTACTGTGGGCATTAAGCCCCACTACAGTGCAAATTACTTTTCTGATCGCTTTCTTTGGCTCTGCCTCCTTTAGTCTATGAATGTGGGGAGCCGCAGCTGCCACCCTATACATATATCTTGAACACCTGGTCTCCGGCCAGAGCAGAGAGCATTGAGATAAACAAGCCTTAGTTGGAAAAGCTGTGTGCCTCTAGTTTGTGATGCAAGCTGGCATGATTTCCCACAGCCTATTGTGCTTTGCCACGTAGCTGATGCTGATTGGGACCAGGGAAAGTATTTAACCCACAAGGGCTGGGGGCTGGAGAGAGATAGTAAGTATGGAGGGAGAATAAGAAGTAGTGAGTAAGTATGTAGAATTAGGGCTGGTGATGTGTTATGTAAGATTTACGAGTAAGTATTTAGAATTGGAGCTGGTAATGGGATAGGAGAGAAGATGTAGATATAGAAGTAAGATGTAAGGATAGATATAAGATATAGAATTAGGAATAAGTATGTAACTAATAAGATGTAACTAATAAGATGTATGTAAGTAGTAATAAGTAAGATGTAAGAAGAAGATATAGAAGAATATAAAAGAAGCTAGCTAGTAAGAAGAAGTAAATATGAAGGTTCCTGATTAAACTGCATGGAGAAGGGCTTGGTGTTTGCCTCCTTACTTCTAATTGGACGGGTAAGGCGGCCGACATATGAACATTTAATTTGCTCTCCTGTAGAGACTAAAGCCAGATTCCACTGTGTCTGATGAATGTAATGACTCTGACGTGGGTGTCTACAGACAGTAATCAGAACCTCTTCAGTTCACTGAACAGTCACAATGCCCATCAGGTGCTTACTTCTTACGCCACCTTGTTTGGACAGAATTCCAAAACATAGTGCATTAAATATACTTTCTAAAATGAGAAAATAGAGATAAAAGAAAAATAAGGGCATAAAAATTGATGCTGAGTATGGTAGCTTGCAAATGTAATCCTGATTCTCAAGAGGCTAAGGAAGAAGGGTCTCTGTGAGTTCAAGGACATACTATCTCAGCCCAGCCTGGGCCACTGGGTGAGACCTTGCTCCAAACCACCAGAAACTTTTTAAGATTAATATACCATGAGATTAGCATATACTCACACAGTATCTAAAGTTTTATATATTTAATAAATTAAGGGTTGCCACAAATTTGACTCTGAGTTTCCTTGAAGCCAGCTCAAAGTGAACATGAGCAAGGAGAGAGTAGGACAGCGCTGCTGCTTGCTTGCTTTTCCTTCTTCCTTCCTTCCTTCCTTCCTCTCTCCCTCCCTCCCTCCCTCCCTTCCTTTCTCTGTTTCTTCCTTCCTTCTCTCTCTCTCTTTCTATTATCTTTCAAGAAAAAGTTTCTCTGTATAACCCTGGCTATCCCAGAACTCACTCTGTAGACCAGGTTGACCTCAAACTCACAAAGATCCACCTGCCTCTGCCTCCAGAGTGCTGGGATTAAAGGCATGCCCCATCACTGCCCAGCTCATTTGTGTTTTTTATTTATCTTTATTTATTTATTTATTTCGAGACAGGGTTTCTCAGGTTTCGTAGACCAGGCTGGACTCGAACTCAGAAATCCACTTGTCTCTGCCTCCCAAGTGCTGGGTTTAAAGACATGTGCCACCACCACCTGGCTCTCACTTGATTTTTTTAGATAGTCTCATGTATCCAGATTGGTTTCAAACTCTTACATAGGATGACACTGAGCTCTTGGTCCTCCTGTATCGACCTCTCATGTACTGGGGTTATAGGCATCCATCACCCTTCCTAGCTTAGCCTTGAGGTTTTAGCAATGAAAGGAGTGCAGTTTCACAGTAGATATGAGTATACAGACCATATGTTATACCATATATTACATACAACGGATGAGAAAACCATTGTATGGTATAGTCTAGCATACCTGGGTGCACTCTGAAGTCACTATTTTCCCTGTTCTTTCCTATGGAATACCCAGGGTCTTCTGGCCTCTGTGAATCATGGCCCTTTCTCCCCTGAAGAATGCTCCTCTCCTCTCTAAAGGGTAAGCTGTGGGGAGATGGCTACTTTGTCAAGCTGCCTTCTCATTGTTTTGTTTGTGGCACTGGGAACAGATTCCAGGGTCTTGCACATGCTAGGCAAGCGCTGTGCCACTGAGCTGTACCCCAGCCCTTGGCAAGTTATTCTTGACTCTTTGAGAGGTCCTAGAGCCACTGTCATGTGGTTCCAGGTCAAACTGTGGTCATTTTGGATACAGTTGTGTTTCCACAGTGATGTATGTCAGCAACCACAAAGTAAGCTGCTTGTGAGCTCATGTCAACCTGATGCCCTGGGTTCATTTGCTCCTCGGGTTTCACTTTCGCTTATGTAATGGGCTATGGCATTTTTCAGTCATTACCTCATGCTGGGACCTTCCTTTCGTTTGTCTCTCCCGATGTGTCATGTTCTTGCCTCTGCTCCCGTGGACCTCTTGGCTACAGTGTTCTCAGCTGGTAGGCGGGAGTGGGTGGGAGCCAGATTGTGTGGCCACTTCTCCGCCCTTCCCCAGACAAGGGCCTGCGTTTGTCACAGTGCAATCTCTTGACATCCATCCCTCAGAAACACAATGCTAACAAGTATACCGAGAACCACAAGAATCCATTAAATAGGCCTGGAGGAACGAAGCCAGGCTGCACTCTGGGCCAGACAGGGAGTCAGGCAGTCTTCAGAACTCTTAACTAAACTGACGTTTTCCCACAGGGTCTCTAGCTCTAGATGGCTACAGTCCCCTGGGTGTTGTATACCTGACCACATCTACCTTAAAGGAAATCTAAGCCGCAAACTGTGAGCAGTTTTTGACTTGAGGATCTTCTGCCTGGGACCATTTGTTTTTCTGTGCCGCTGTCTGCTTGAAAGTTGGAAGGCCTCTAAGGCATGAAGGAAACAGAGCACACATGCTTCATGCTCCCATGCCACTTCTGACCACATGGGACTCTACTGAGAGTTCCATGTTGGCAAATGGCCGATCTTTACCCATTTTCTCAAAGAGGAGGAGGAAGAAGGCGATTCCTTGCTTTCTCATGCCCTTTCTATCAGCTCCCACGTCTACTTCAGACACATTCTTTTCCCCAGAATGTACTAAAAGCATCCAGTTGCTTCCATACACCTAGCTTTCATCGTATAATCCAAGCTGCTGTTAGATCTTCACACCTGATACTGCCAACCAGCCTCCCCACATCCCTTCAAGCCCCACTACAGTCCATTACCAACCAGCCTCCCCACGTCCCTTCACGCCCCACTATAGTCCATTACCA
>NW_022196898.1:92969251-92969405 GCF_008632895.1 Mastomys coucha
CCTCCCCACGTCCCTTCGCGCCCCACTACAGTTCATTACCAACCAGCCTCCCCACGTCCCTTCGCGCCTCACTACAGTCCATTACCAACCAGCCTCCCCACGTCCCTTCGCGCCCCACTACAGTCCATTACCAACCAGCCTCCCCACGTCCCTT